>NC_091282.1:975383500-975641000 GCF_032444005.1 Ranitomeya imitator
TATTATCAAAAATGATTAGAAATGTTTATGAACCAGACTAAAATAATGCAATTTTCCCTTGCCTAAGGGTTTTGTAATGTCTCATGCGGAAAACATTGTCACATTATATTACTGAGCTTGTGAATACAATAAGTGCAGTGGTTATTCAGGTATTCTATCCTAAAGGTAATTTTAAGATTCTTAATCTGTAGATCCTGTAGAGGATTAGTTGTAAAGAAAAACATATGGAAAGTAATACGAGGCATGAACAGCCAAGGGTCATTTTCATATCGACAGTCAGTTTCATAAAGACTTAGAAATGGCTTTCCACCAACATTATTTATAAAAATGTAAAAGTTATGTTATAGTAAAATGTTATCTGCAAAATATTTGCCATGGATGCATTAAAAAAAATCTTTGAACAGACTTTAACAACTTTAACAGTTAAAAAAAGAAGAAGTGCAGTAATTCTGTAAATTCAGTCCTATATTTGTTATACCTATATGACATTTTCTTTTTCATTCACATATATAGTAGACACTTTCAGCCATGTTTCATCTCCAGGAAGAACAGAAGGATTGTCCATTTAAGTACAAATTGCCCAATCCCTATGTCACGATCTTAATAAAATACTTTTGGCACATATGGAATATAATAGATATATAAAATATTGACATATAACATAATGCCTCAAATAAGCACCAAACATTATATATTTTTTCTCGTTGTAACATGTTACAGAAAATGTATTTCCAGCACCGGTGATCTTTTTTCAGTTAGCCTTGTGACATCACAAAGTGTGTTAAGTGGAGCCCAATTTTTCCAAATGACCTACATTCATCAAATAGAAATTTGAACCCACACTATGAGAAAGAAGATATAACGGTCCATACATATTTGGGACGCTATTTTGTATATCAATATTTTACACCATTAATTTGCCTATTGAATCTTTTCTAGATCCTTAAGCGCCAATAGTATTTTATTTATATTTCAGACATTTACCGTATTTTTTGGATTATAAGACGCACTGGACTATAAGACGCACCCAGGTTTTACAGGTGGAAAATAGGGAAAAAATATTTGAAGCAAAAAAAGTGGTAAAATTTAATAACATACTATTATATGTGTTGTTATTATACATAATAGTATGTTATTATGTTGGAAGCTGGTAGAAGATGGAGCTGCGGGACAAGTGTGGTGTCTGTAAAGTACTGTATGAAGACGCTGGAGGGTGAGTATAAGAATGGGGGCACAGGGCTTATATTTAAAGCACCACTCCAGAACTGAACAATAACACTGGAGTGCTGCTTTAAGATCCCATTGGGAGAACTATAACTCCCAGCATGTCCTGCAGATCCTATGGCATGCTGGGAGTTATAGTTCACCACAGGAGTGGCAGAGTGCTTTATTGTGTGATGTAAAGACTAACCTTTTAATTGTGGCAGCCAGCCAGCCATGCTGTGGGGAGGTGAAAAGCTGGAGCATCCCATGACTGCACACACAGAGATCTCCCTCTTGTTGCCTCTCCACAACACAGGTTATAAGAGGAAGCCAGCAGATTCTAGTGGGGAGTCTGAAGGACCTGTGATGATATCAGAAGAGGGAGGGCTCTGTACTGCCATGTGATGCTCCAGCCCGCCCTCTTCATGACATCACACAGGTCCTTATGCCTCAGCATCCAGCACAGCCAGGCAGGTATGCAGTGATCTTGTTCCCTCTGGCCCCCTGCTGCTGCCCCCTCCTCCACCAGACGGACAGATCTCCCCAGCTGCTGCAGGAATCCGGCGGCGCTGGGGAAACCATGTGTGTCCCTGTTTCAGTGAAGGACTATTCATGTACTGCTCACTGCTCAGCTGACAGGTAGGCGGGGAAGCAGCTAATGAATATTCACTGCACTTTAACCATCGGGACCATGTGGTTTTCCCAGCTATGGATTCTGGGCAGCTGGGACATTTTTCTGCCTCCTGCAAGTGGGATCACAGTGCGATCCCACTCACTGCTGCCCCCCCTCCCCACATGCTACATTCCGACCACAAGACACACCCACACTTTCCTCCCAAATTTGGAGGAAAAAAGTGTGTCTTATGGTCGGAAAAATACGGTATACTGTATATGTGATGGATGAGTGAAATCTATTATGCTGCAAATGTAAATTCTAGAAAGGAGCACCTGGAGTCATATTATTAATAGGTATATCATTTTTTGGAATACACATTTGTTGGTTTGACATTTCTCAAAAATAATTTCTTTCTGATAAACCTCTACTTCTTACCCATCAGTACGATAAAATTAAACATTTTGTTGCGATTTTCACATTTCCATTCTTAGAGTTTAAATGTTACCGTGTTTGGGTACTGATTATGTGCTCATATTAGATATTCTCATTAGCTTGTGGCCATCTTACCTCTTTTATTTCAGTAGAATTGAGCTGAAGGCTGCAATCAAAGCAACCTGGTCTTCTATAACACCTCAGGAGTGCCACAGGCTGATCACCACCATACCACACTGCATTGATGCAGTAATTGATGCAAAAGGAGCCCCGACTAAGTTTGGAGTGCATTTACTGAAGATACATTTCAGTAGGCCAACATTTTGGATGTTAACCCCTTCATGACCCCAGCTTTTTTTGGTTTTGCGTTTTCGTTTTTTGCTCCCCTCCTTTCTAGAGCCATAACTTTTTTATTTTTCCATCAATATGGCCATGTGATGGCTTTTTTTTGTGGGACAAGTTATACTTTTGAACGACACTATTGGTTTTACCATGCCATGTACTAGAAAATGGGAAAAAAAATTCCAAGTGCTATGAAATTGCAAAAAAAGTGCAGTGTTTTTTGTTAGGCTTTTTTACCAGGTTCACTAAATGCTAAAACTGACCTGCCATTATGATGGGTGGGCGGTCCGATCTGATGGGCGTCGCGGTCCGGTCCGGGGCCTTCTATCTTTATAGGATGATGTCCTCTTGTCTTCACGATGCGGCTCTGGCGCAGGCGTACTTTGTCTGCCCTGTTGAGAGCAGAGCAAAGTACTGCAGTGCGCAAATGCCGGGCCTCTCTGACCTTTTCTGATGCCTGCGCACTCCAGTAAATTGCTCTGCCCTCAACAGGGCAGACAAGGTATGCCTGCGTCGGAGCCACAGCGTGAGTACAAGAAGAGGACATCATCGTAAGAAGATGGGAGGCCCCGGACCGGACTACGACACCCATCGGACCGGACCGCAGCGGGAATGCCCCTGGGTGAGTATAATCTAACCTATTTTTCTCATCTTTCAGGATACATCGGGGTCTTATATACAGCATTCCAGAATGCTGTAGATAAGCCCCTGATGCTGGTGGGCTTAGCTCATCTTCGATTTTGGGGGTGACAGGTTCCCTTTAATGGCTTAAGACATCTTTGTTACAGTTAATGTGACAATCTGATGGATCAGGATTCTGGAAAGTTCTATGTATTAAACTGTGCATTTCTTGGCTCTCAATAGTTACTATATTATTATTATTATTATTACACCATTATTCCATAGTGCTTTACATGTGACGAGGGGTATATATAATAAAAAACAAGTACAGTAATCTTAATACAAGTTACGACTGGTACAGGAGGAGAGAAGACCCTGCCCGCCAGGCCTCACAATCTACAAGCATATAGCCATGTCATATATTGTGTCATGCTATGCTTTAAAACATCACAGATATGTCAACTATTGCTTGTTAGTTGATTTATACTCTGAGTATTAAGTAATTATTGCAAGAATCCCATAGACTTAAAGAGAGAATGGAAGCAAACATACAAGTCAATAGTTTTCTATGAATGGAGCATTTGAAATGATCTTGCAAGGACCATGAAGGACATACTAATTTGCATATACCACAAAGGAAAAAATAAAAGAATGATAGCAAAGAATATACTATATTTAACAAAATATGGGAACAACACATAAATGTCATGCTCCAGAATTCTTTCCCTTGAGTTTGTGTTCTGTGATCGGCTTTTCTTTCTGCTGAGCCACATGAGGCACACCTTTTCTCTGGGTGTTTGGGTGCTGTTATTCCGGCTGAAGCCTGTCTAGCTTAACACAGGTGTTCTTTATTTACTTTATCTGTCCTATCACTTTTTGGATGCAGCTTTATGCGCCTTCTCCTGCTTGCGTTTCTTGCTAGTGATAGACTTTGTGGATTCATTCACTTGTCTGTAGTTTGGGTTAGTTGCATTTGGTTTGTGTTTGATTGGTTTATTCCTTAGGGATCTGCTACTCTAGTGATCCGAGGAGCTGCTAAGGACATTCAGGGTAAGCAACCGTCAAGTGGATGCACCAAAGTGTTATTTTAGGGTGATATCAGGTCTGCACCCTTATGACAATTCGCTTTACATGGTGGCAGAATCTGTGTGGCATCGTTGCTTTTACTCACCCTGCTTTCATCTCCACACCCTGTTGATGTGTCATTTCAGTTAAAGTGGCAGTAGAAACAGAAGTAGTGTGGGCTGAAGATGTGGGCTGTGTGAGAGAAAACGTCACAACTCCACATCTCCATCACTACTACTGAAACAAAACTTCATCAGGGGATGGCAGCGACAGACGCTGGGTGACTGCTGTGTAACCCCTGATGACTCTTCATTTTAGGGGGGGAGGAATGAGTGGACATGACAGCAGCCCAACGTCTTCAGATGACAATTCGTTTGAGAATCCCCTGGGAATGCTGGGAGATTCAAATAAATTATCATTGTAAGAAAAAAAAAGCACAGACCAAAAGTTAGAGTAGAGAGGGAAGGATGGGGAATTTCAAATTGAAATACATTAGAAGAGCGGTTAGATTATTAAATTAAACAGTTTGACTTGTACTATATAATTCACTTAGTTTCAGACAACCCCTTTAAAAGGAAAGGATTATGGAAAGGTTAAAAGGACAAATAAAGTGTAAATTATTCTGAAAGAATTAGCTTTAGCCCTAGAGTTACTTCTTTATGCAGAAACATTGACTTCTTGTGTTACTTTTTAACCCCTTCAAGACCCAGCCTATTTTGACCTTAAAGACCTTGCCGTTTTTTGCAATTCTGACCAGTGTCCCTTTATGAGGTAATAACTCAGGAACGCTTCAACGGATCCTAGCGGTTCTGAGATTGTTTTTTCGTGACATATTGGGCTTCATGTTAGTGGTAAATTTAGGTCAATAAATTCTGCATTTATTTGTGATAAACACGGAAATTTGGCGAAAATTTTGAAAATTTCGCAATTTTCACATTTTGAATTTTTATTCTGTTAAACCAGAGAGATATGTGACACAAAATAGTTAATAAATAACATTTCCCACATGTTTACTTTACATCAGCACAATTTTGGAAACAAAATTTTTTTTTGTTAGGAAGTTATAAGGGTTAAAATTCGACCAGCGATTTGTCATTTTTACAACGAAATTTACAAAACCATTTTTTTAGGGACCACCTCACATTTGAAGTCAGTTTGAGGGGTCTATATGGCTGAAAATACCCAAAAGTGACACCATTCTAAAAACTGCACCCCTCAAGGTACTCAAAACCACATTCAAGAAGTTTATTAACCCTTCAGGTGCTTCACAGCAGCAGAAGCAACATGGAAGGAAAAAATGAACATTTAACTTTTTAGTCACAAAAATTATCTTTTAGCAACAATTTTTTTATTTTCCCAATGGTAAAAGGAGAAACTGAACCACGAACGTTGTTGTCCAATTTGTCCTGAGTACGCTGATACCTCATATGTGGGGGTAAACCACTGTTTTGGCGCACGGCAGGGCTTGGAAGGGAAGGAGCGCCATTTGACTTTTTGAATCAAAAATTGGCTCCACTCTTTAGCGGACACCATGTCACGTTTGGAGAGCCCCCGTGTGCCTAAAAATTGGAGCTCCCCCACAAGTGACCCCATTTTGGAAACTAGACGCCCCAAGGAACTTATCTAGATGCATAGTGAGCACTTTGAACCCCCAGGTGCTTCACAAATTGATCCGTAAAAATGAAAAAGTACTTTTTTTTCACAAAAAAATTCTTTTAGCCTCAATTTTTTCATTTTCACATGGGCAACAGGATAAAATGGATCCTAAAATGTGTTGGGCAATTTCTCCTGAGTACACCAATACCTCACATGTGGAGGTAAACCACTGTTTGGGCACATGGTAAGGCTCGGAAGGGAAGGAGCGCCATTTGACTTTTTGAATGAAAAATTATTTCCATCGTTAGCGGACACCATGTCGCGTTTGGATAGCTCCTGTGTGCCTAAACATTGGCGCTCCCCCACAAGTGACCCCATTTTGGAAACTAGACCCCCCAAGGAACTAATTTAGATGCCTAGTGAGCACTTTAAACCCTCAGGTGCTTCACAAATTGATCTGTAAAAATGAAAAAGTAATTTTTTTTCACAAAAAAATTCATTTCGCCTCAATTTTCTCATTTTCACATGGGCAGTAGGATAAAATGGATCATAAAATTTGTTGGGCAATTTCTCCCGAGTACGCCGATACCTCATATGTGGGGGTAAACCACTGTTTGGGCACTCGGCAGGGCTCGGAAGAGAAGGCGTGCCATTTGACTTTTTGAATGGAAAATTAGCTCCAATTGTTAGCGGACACCATGTCGCGTTTGGAGAGCCCCTGTGTGCCTAAACATTGGAGCTCCCCCACAAGTGACCCCATTTTGGAAACTAGACCCCCCAAGGAACTTATCTAGATGCATATTGAGCACTTTAAACCCCCAGGTGCTTCACAGAAGTTTATAACGCAGAGCCATGAAAATAAAAAATAATTTTTCTTTCCTCAAAAATGATTTTTTAGCCTGGAATTTCCTATTTTGCCAAGGATAATAGGAGAAATTGGACCCCAAATATTGTTGTCCAGTTTGTCCTGAGTACGCTGATACCCCATATGTGGGGGTAAACCACTGTTTGGGCGCACGGCAGGGCTCGGAAGGGATGGCACGCCATTTGGCTTTTTAAATGGAAAATTAGCTCCAATCATTAGCGGACACCATGTCACGTTTGGAGAGCCCCTGTGTGCCTAAACATTGGAGATCCCCCAGAAATGACACCATTTTAGAAACTAGACCCCCAAAGGAACTAATCTAGATGTGTGGTGAGGACTTTGAACCCCCAAGTGCTTCACAGAAGTTTATAACGCAGAGCCATGAAAATAAAAAAAAAATATATTTTCTCAAAAATGATCTTTTAGCCTGCAATTTTTTATTTTCCCAAGGGTAACAGGAGAAATTTGACCCCAAAAGTTGTTGTCCAGTTTCTCCTGAGTACGGTGATACCCCATATGTGGGGGTAAACCACTGTTTGGGCACACGTCGGGGCTCAGAAGGGAAGTAGTGACTTTTGAAATGCAGACTTTGATGGAATGCTCTGTGGGCGTCACGTTGCGTTTGCAGAGCCCCTGATGTGGCTTAACAGTAGAAACCCCCCACAAGTGACCCCATTTTGGAAACTAGACCCCCAAAGGAACTTATCTAGATGTGTGGTGAGCACTTTGAACCCCCAAGTGCTTCATAGAAGTTTATAATGCAGAGCCGTGAAAATAATAAATACGTTTTCTTTCCTCAAAAATAATTATTTAGCCCAGAATTTTTTAATTTTCCCAAGGGTAACAGGAGAAATTTGACCCCAATATTTGTTGTCCAGTTTCTCCTGAGTACGGTGATACCCCATATGTGGGGGTAAACTACTGTTTGGGCACATGCCGGGGCTTGGAATTGAAGTAGTGACGTTTTGAAATGCAGACTTTGATGGAATGCTCTGCGGGCGTCACGTTGCGTTTGCAGAGCCCCTGATGTGCCTAAACAGTAGAAACCCCCCACAAGTGACCCCATTTTGGAAACTAGACCCTGAAAGGAACTTATCTAGATGTGTGGTGAGCACTTTGAACCCCCAAGTGCTTCATAGAAGTTTATAATGCAGAGCCGTGAAAATAATAAATACGTTTTCTTTCCTCAAAAATAATTATTTAGCCCAGAATTTTTTATTTTCCCAAGGGTTACAGGAGAAATTGGACCCCAAAAGTTGTTGTCCAGTTTCTCCTGAGTACGCTGATACCCCATATGTGGGGGTAAACCACTGTTTGGGCACACGTCGGGGCTCAGAAGGGAAGTAGTGACTTTTGAAATGCAGACTTTGATGGAATGGTCTGCGGGTGTCACGTTGCGTTTGCAGAGCCCCTGGTGTGCCTAAACAGTAGAAACCCCCCACAAGTGACCCCATTTTAGAAACTAGACCCCCCAAGGAACTTATCTAGATATGTGGTGAGCACTTTGAACCCCCAAGTGCTTCACAGACGTTTACAACGCAGAGCCGTGAAAATAAAAAATCATTTTTCTTTCCTCAAAAATTATGTTTTAGCAAGCATTTTTTTAGATTCACAAGGGTAACAGGAGAAATTGGACCCCAGTAATTGTTGCGCAGTTTGTCCTGAGTATGCTGGTACCCCATATGTGGGGGTAAACCACTGTTTGGGCACACGTCAGGGCTCGGAAGTGAGGGAGCACCATTTGACTTTTTGAATACGAGATTGGCTGGAATCAATGGTGGCGCCATGTTGCGTTTGGAGACCCCTGATGTGCCTAAACAGTGGTAACCCCTCAATTCTACCTCCAACACTAACCCCAACACACCCCTAACCCTAATCCCAACTGTAGCCATAACCCTAATCACAGCCCTAACCGCAACACACCCCTAACCACAACCCTAACCCCAACACACCCCTAACCGTAACCACAACCCTAATTCCAACCCTAACCCTAAGGCTATGTGCCCACGTTGCGGATTCGTGTGAGATATTTCCGCACCATTTTTGAAAAATCTGCAGGTAAAAGGCACTGTGTTTTACCTGCGGATTTTCCGCGGATTTCCAGTGTTTTTTGTGCGGATTTCACCTGCGGATTCCTATTGAGGAACAGGTGTAAAACGCTGCGGAATCCGCACAAAGAATTGACATGCTGCGGAAAATACAACGCAGCGTTCCCGCGCGGTATTTTCCGCACCATGGGCACAGCGGATTTGGTTTTTCATATGTTTACATGGTACTGTAAACCTGATGGAACACTGCTGCGAATCCGCAGCCAAATCAGCACCGTGTGCACATAGCCTAATTCTAAAGGTATGTGCACACGCTGCGGAAAACGCTGCGGATCCGCAGCAGTTTCCCATGAGTTTACAGTTCAATGTAAACCTATGGGAAACAAAAATCGCTGTACACATGCTGCGGAAAAACTGCACGGAAACGCAGCGGTTTACATTCCGCAGCATGTCACTTCTTTGTGCGGATTCCGCAGCGGTTTTACAACTGCTCCAATAGAAAATCGCAATTGTAAAACCGCAGTGAAATGCGCAGAAAAAAACGTGGTAAATCCGCCATAAATCCGCAGCGGTTTAGCACTGCGGATTTATCAAATCCGCAGCGGAAAAATCTGCAGAGGACCAGAATACGTGTGCACATTCCTAACCCTAACCCTACCCCTAACCCTACCCCTAGCCCTACCCCTAACCCTACCCCTACCCCTAACCCTACCCCTAACCCTAACCCTACCCCTAACCCTAACCCTACCCCTAACCCTAACCCTACCCCTAACCCTAACCCTACCCCTACCCCTAACCCTATTCTAACAGTGGAAAAAAAAAAATTTCTTTATTTTTTTATTGTCCCTACCTATGGGGGTGACAAAGGGGGGGGGTCATTTATTATTTTTTTTATTTTGATCACTGAGATAGATTATATCTCAGTGATCAAAATGCACTTTGGAACGAATCTGCCGGCCGGCAGATTCGGCGGGCGCACTGCGCATGCGCCCGCCATTTTGGAAGATGGCGGCGCCCGGGAGAAGAAGGACGGGACCACGGCTGGATCGGTAAGTATGATAGGGTGGGGGGGGACCACGGGGGGGGGGATCGGAGCACGGGGGGGGGGATCGGAGCACGGGGGGGGAATCGGAGCGCGGGAGGGGTGGAACGGAGCGCGGGGGGCGTGGAACGGAGCACGGGGGGGCTGGAATGGAGCACGGGGGGGTGGAACGGAGCACGGGGGGGGGGTGGATCGGAGTGCAGGGGGGGTGATTGGAGCACGGGGGGGTGATTGGAGCACGGGGGGAGCGGACAAGAGCACGGGGGGGAGCGGAGCACAGGACGGAGGGGAGCCGGAGCAGTGTACCGGCCAGATCGGGGGGGTGGGGGGGCGATCGGAGGGGTGGGGTGGGGGCACACTAGTATTTCCAGCCATGGCCGATGATATTTCAGCATCGGCCATGGCTGGATTGTAATATTTCACCCGTTATAATGGGTGAAATATTACAAATCGCTCTGATTGGCAGTTTCACTTTCAACAGCCAATCAGAGCGATCGTAGCCACGAGGGGGTGAAGCCACCCCCCCTGGGCTAAACTACCACTCCCCCTGTCCCTGCAGATCGGGTGAAATGGGAGTTAACCCTTTCACCCGATCTGCAGGGACGCGATCTTTCCATGACGCCGCATAGGCGTCATGGGTCGGAATGGCACCGACTTTCATGACGCCTACGTGGCGTCATGGGTCGGGAAGGGGTTAAGCAATAAGCTACAGATGTGAGTGTATAAATGTCATTGAGCCAATTCAGATAATTATTATCAGTAGTACAAATAATTCAGCACAAGTTAACTTTATTTTTAGACTTAATTGGCAAAAATTGGTTCAAGCTGACTAGTAGGCATTAAAGACGTAATAGAGATTAATAATTTCTTAATGAGGCTGGTTGGGAAATCAGCTTGGTTGAATAATAAGTTATTCATATTAGACACTGGTAGTTCATATATAATTAGTTACATAAGGCTTCATTATAGAGTTTAGAATTATTTGTGTGTTTTGTGTGTATTTGAAGGATAGAAAGAGGAGGTAAAAGATGAAACCTTTACACGTGATTTACCAGAATGACTATAGGACACTTACTTTAGATGTTATAGTAATGGTATAGTGATTATCATCAATGTTTCAAAACACTACTGAAGAAGACTACTCAAAATTGAGATTTAAATGCATGCAACCACAGACTCTAAATTTCAAATGGCATAAGAAATTCAGACACTTTGAGCTGTTTTGTAGAAGCCTCATACCAAAGAGTTGTCTTAGCTGTGCGGCACTGTAGCAACAAACTTGGGCAACAAATACCCAATTGATTGCTTACGAATGTAAACAAAAATAAAAATCGTGTTTTTTTTAAAGAGGATTTTTGACCAGTTTTAACATGCTAAAGTGACTACATCATGGAATAGTGGTTGCAAATCTGAATTAAAACTTTTGTTTGTAATTTGTCATCCAAGTTGCATAAATATTAGCTTGTAAAGTTTAGATTCTAAATTCCACTAAAACTAAGGGGTGCTAGTGCAGGTTCATCCATTTTGTGGTTACATTTTCCAATCATTAGTAGGAAGCATCATGTAGGGGAGAAAAAAGGAAACACCCCCTATAAATGTCAGATCCAGCTTTCTCTGTGTGGTACATAATGACACAGCACCCTGCTCTCTTCACTGATCTCACTGCCAGCATCTACTGTGATTCCAAGAAGGAAAGGGGAGTAGAGCAGGCCTGTGTTTCATTACAAACACCCCTTGCAGCTCTCATGTCACACCTGTCCATGTTGGAAGCATGTGAATAGAGCGGAGCTGTGTGTCATTGCAACAACTTCTTACAGCTTATTTCATGGCAGTCAGTGCTGGAAGAGGTGGAATAGAGCAGAGCTGACAGTGCTGTGAGAAGAGAGCTGCAAGAAGTATTTGTAATGACCACAGTTCTGCTCTTTTTACCTTTTCACCAAAATGACTTTTGAAATGAGAGCTGCAAGATGTTTCTATAATAATACATAGTCCTGCTAGATGCTGGCAGTGCGAGCAGTGAGAAGAGTGGTGCTGCATGCCTTTGAGAGAGCTGGATCTGACATTCTTTGGGGGCATGTTTTTTGCCTCTTGCATAATGTCTCCTGCTTATGATTGTTCAATTGTATGCAATGTTTAAAAGCTCCAAGTGTTACTTTAAAAAAAAATACTGCTGACCATGATGTTCTCCATGTTATGGTCAAGGAATTCAGTTCTAGTGTGAGGTGCTGTTGTTTAAATCAAGTTTTTATGTTAAACAGATTTTATAGATATGTTTGATAATGTTTTTTTATTTTTAGAAATGGTAACTTTAATTTAAATTTTGAAATCTTGAAGATTTAACTCTGGCAACTGAGTCTAGAAATACACTTCGTGTTCTGTAGAGATCAGCAGTCTTGTCGGTATCACCGCAGACAGACTATTCCCTGAATGAAGGCTTCTGTATAGCAAATAGAGCATTCTTAGAATTATCTCTCATAGAAGTTAATGACTATCTCCAGTATACAGGTTCCTATTGTCCATACTCCTCACGTAGTACATATCCTCTAAATGTTGTTAACAGAAAGAAGCTCAGGCAAAGTGACCACCTCCATATACAGAAAATATAATAAAAGTTCTAGCTTGTATTAAAATGAATCTGTTAGTAGGCTTGTTACCTCATCTGAGAGCAGCATAATGTAGGAAACAGACCCTGATTCCAGCAATGTGTCATTTAGTTTTCTGGGTACAGCATTCGTGACACAATAAGAATTTTGAGATGTAGCATGTAGCAGAGCTCAGAAAGCTAAACCCCTCCAAATCACAGCTCTCTATGTACATTGTATATTGACAGTGAGCTGCTAATCAGTGCTGGGAGCAGATTTGGACCAGCTCTCACAGGGTCATTAGTCCGGGCACTGATAATATCCTGCTGATGAAACACTCATTGTATTGAAATAACGTACACAGCCTAATACCCGACACATTGCTGAAATCAGTGTCTCAGTCCCGCATTACTTAGCAAAAATATGCTGCCAGATTTCCTTTAAGTTGTATTAAATGCTAAGAAATAATATAGGTTACTCATGCCCTATTCCCACCCTATGAACGCTGGGGCTGACTTTGATGACTCAGTAATCCCACACCACGGCAAAATAAATGTCGGGGGAGTACTGCCTTTCTGAAGACTTGTGAAGCTCGACAACTCTTACAGGCGCCAATGAGGTCTTTTTCAGGAGCATCCCGGGCAGTTCGGGAAATGCTCTAGTGTAAATTTATTTATATAAGATTATGGGAAGATGTCTTTATGAAAACAATGCTTAGGTAAATACCAGTAGAGAGTGAATTCAGAATGGTTGTACATTTTATTAATGGTGATTATATATAGTTTTGCCCACAGCATCTTACATGAAGTTGCACTTACAACGGTTTAGTGGAAATGAACTTTACGTTACGAACTGAACAAAGCGTAAACTGAATCCTGACCTTTGATTAATCGTTTCGATTCCTGGCTGAAATCTGAGCATTAATGTGCTGTTTGTTTATCTTTTACAGTACTTTTTGTTCAAGGTAATTTTCCTCTCGATTTGTCAAATCTAAACCACTTTGTAGATGACTATAATTAGGAAATGATTTCCCACTTTAATTAAACTCCCATAGAATTGCTGTTGTGTTCCACAGCTTGCAGGAGTCAGGTATCTGAGAACCATTTAGCTGTCTCCATGTTTCTGTAGCTTAATCATTGTTATTATGCCATGTTTGTGTGATGCATGGGGAGGTGGTGACAGATTGACAGATATACAAACAATGGCCTCTACTGTTTTGAGGCCTATGGGTTTGAGTGAAAGTCTACAGCCTTTCCTTTTTCCCATGGTAAAAGGTCTATGTTAGGTGACCCAGATTTACTCTGCCTACATAGTAATATTTTAGTAGATTGGAATATGTGTACACATTTGACATATTTTGTGTCACCAGTTATTTATATTATTTCCTTACTCTCAAATTCCAGACATCTATTGAAGCAAAAGTAGTTGTTAAAGAGGTTGTCCACAACTCCAACATTGATGGCCTATCGCTAGGATAGGTCATCAGTGACTGATCGGTGCGAGTGTGACACCTGGCGCTCTTAACGATCAGGTGTTCCCAGTGCTGTTCCTGAGGGGGGATATTTAATTTAATAATCTAACCACTTTTCTAATGTGCTTCAATTAGATATTCCTTACCTTTCCCTTGCTTCCTAATGACTCTTAAGGTACCGTTACACTAAACGACTTACCAACGATCACAACCAGCGATATGACCTTGCCGTGATCGTTGGTAAGTCGTTGTGTGGTCGCTGGGGAGCTGTCACACAGACAGCTCTCTCCAGCGACCAACAATCAGGGGAAAGACTTCGGCATCGTTGAAACTGTCTTCAATGATGCCGAAGTCCCCGGGTAACCAGGGTAAATATCGGGTTACTAAGTGCAGGGCCGCGCTTAGTAACCCGATATGTCTCTGTTTTACGGCCGACGCTGACAGTCAGTGCAGGGAAGCTGACGGCGGGGGACGTGACAGACATCGGAATGTGAGTATGTAGTTTTTTTTTTACTTTTACAATGGTAACCATGGTATATATCGGGTTACTAAGCGTGGCCCTGCGCTTAGTAACCCGATGTTTACCCTGGTTACAAGTGAACACATCGCTGGATCGGCGTCACACACGCCGATCCAGCGATGACAGCGGGTGATCAGCGACCAAAAAAAGGTCCTGATCATTCCGCAGTGAGCAACGATCTCCCAGCAGGGGCCTGATCTTTGGTCGCTGTCACACATAACGATATCGTTAGCGGGATCATTGCTACGTCACAAAAAGCGTGACGTTGCAACGATATCGTTAAAGAAATCGCTATGTGTGAAGGTAACTTTACAGGGAGGAAAAGTAGGAGGTGGGAGTGACAGCAGCCCCGGCCCCCTGATGATGATCTGTTTGAGAATCGCTATTGCCTGCTAGGAGACTCAAACAAATCGTTATCGGAAGTAAGAAATAAAAAACGCAGGAAGTTAAGAGTGAAGAGAGAACGGTAGGGAATTTTTAATTAACTGTACTTTAGAAAAGTGGTTAGAGTATTAGATTACATAGTTAGACAAATAGTATGAAACTCACTGTTATTTTCAGACAACCCCTTTAAGGAAACTTATGGCGTAGCACAAACTATAAATGTATGATGATGTAGGTCATCTGAATTCATTGCTGGATCCCTATGCTTAGATAGGATCGCCTATGCATGCTTAGAAGACATTTGGTTAACCATAGCTTATTAAAGGAGACAACTATCACTACTAGTAATCCCCTTACGAATGGCCCCAATCGCTGCATAAAAAAAGTATACTTTCCTCGCAGACTTCGCTCTTCTGTGTCCCCCGCTGCTCTTGTGACATAAAAAACGTTGCAGTTTTTTTTTAATTCTTTCCTGCAAGTGATAAAAGTTAAATAACATCTATAATATGCGTGCTGCGTTAAGTAATGCAACTTGTCCTATAAAAAAGAACAAATGCCAATAGAGCATGTCAAAGAAAAAATCAAAACGCTATGGCTCTTAAAATGTGACACTAAAAAATGTTAAAAAAGAAAAAAAACAGAATTCGTGCTAAGACCCAAACATGTGCGTTATTAAGGGGTTAATTGATAAAACAGTGATTTCATCCCAAATGTTTGCTAAGAAAATACATCGTTGAAGTCTTTTTCTTTGTTTATGTAAAGATGGACAATGAGCAGAAAAAGACAACTTTCACCTTTTAACCTTGCCGAGGTTTTCACGGGATGCATAGTAGGTATCTGTTGATGAAGTACCTGCCTTTGACTCTACTAACTGCTAAAATTGAAGATAACTATTGTTTAATAGATTAAAATGTGTTGACCGTGAGGCATTTGCCTTAACCTTTGTCCCCTCTCCACATACAGCAATGTCAACTGCTGAGGTCTCTGGTTGTGATTAAAGTTAGGCTTGCACTGAAAGGCCGCCATTGTAAACACGGAACACATCTGTCTTTAGCGTTCTCTCCCAAGCTCTGAAATTTCATTGTTTCCACAATCATTAAAGATGTGGATGCTTTTTCTTTTTTTTTTAGAACAATACAGTAAGAAAAGGCATATACAATATATCCCTTGTGTCACCCGGTATATCACAGTTATGGTCCAATCCATAAATCTGCTGCTGAAACGGAGTCTTACGTCAAGTTATGTGAGCTACTGAATGTAGGCAGCACTAAATATTCTTAATGATCTTTGAATATGCATGAGTGAAATAGAAAAGGAATTAATAGAAGTGTGAGGATCAAAATTATCCTATTCGTCAGACCCAGTGAGGAGCTTTTTTAGACTATAGTTTTTTATACTCTATTATTTTTCTGAATTTATGGATTCATTTAGTCATTGTTTTGTGATAATATTTGGTGATTGGTTTATGGATTTAAAAGCAAAAAAAGAGACATTTATTGTGAGATGTTTTGCATTTGAGGTAGGCATGTTGGATCCCAAGCAACTTCCCACATAGAGAAAGCATGTCTGGGAGAAGGAAATGCATCATAAATAACCGTATCTCTTCTATTGGGACTCAACACAGTGGACAGCTTTTTTTTAAGAATTAAAATGAATCAATGAAAGATAACATAATGGAAAAAAAAATCATAATGGCTAAAAGCACCTAACTACCAATATAGGTCAATAGCAAAATGTAATAAACAAAGTCACCGGTCAGTTTAGTTTAGGGCTCATGATTTTCTTCGTATGCAAAAACCAGTCCGAGTTACATCAGTGTTATTGGTCAGAGTGTTATCAGAGTTTGGTCATTGTGTCAGTTTTTACCATCAAAGTTTGAGCCGAGTTTCATCAGTTTTTCTTGGATGAAAATAAAACTGATGGAGGTTTCTCAAACTTCTCTTATCAAACAGTTCATCAAAAACACACACCACACGGATGGCTTTTCGAGTTTGATCTAACACTCAGATCGAGTCTCTGTTTTTTTATGTGAAAACATTGCACGTATGAACTGCTTTGCAGACTGTCATAAGTACAAGTGATATCCGTGAAAAATAAGGTAAGAGAAAAACTGACATCAGACAGTGCCGTTACAAAACTTTTCCGCAGAAAAGTTTACCTTTATAAACCTGAAAAATACTGTACTAGAGTCTTAGTGTTAAGTACCACAGTTATTCAGTTATTGCAGCTGCTCAACCCCGGTGCCCTGTTCCAATGACCTATCACCTTTCACAGACATCAGTAAAACTATAGCTAGCTTGCATTCAGGATGGTATAATTGAGATACATAGGCATTTTCAGTGGCTGAATTATGAAAAAATAATCCACCATGAAATAGATTTAGGAAAATTAATTTAAGTCTACAGTTTGGTAATCAGTATGGACCTGAATAGTTATCAGGAGCTTGGTAAGCGCTGGAAAAAAGAGTCAAGCGCAAAACTAGGAAATATATTTGATTACAGATTGAAGGTTCAAGAATATGCACAAAAGTGTTGAGACAGCCACATTTTACACTTAGAGATGTTTTGAAGCTTTTAAGACATAACATTTTTGCGGCTATAACAGCTCACTCTTCGGTGAAGGCTTCCAAAAAATTTAGCAGTGTATCTGTGGGAATATTTGTCATTCATCCAGAGGAGCATTTGTGAGGTCAGATACTAATGTTGGACAAGAGGACCTGGCTCACAATCTCCATTCTAGTTTATCTAGTGTTGAATATGATTGAGGTCAGGTGGACCGGTTCTCACATACCAAACTCACCCAACCATGCATTTATGGATCTTGTTGTACGCACTGGGACACAGTCATGCTGGAGCTGAAAATGGCCTTCTCCAAACTGTTTCCACAAAGTTGGAGGATACACTTGGTGATACAAAGCTTGTATGCAACTGCTTGTCCATGGAAACCCATGCTATGAAGCTCCCGACACATAGATTATGGGCTTATGTTAATGCCATGGGAGGAGTCAGCAGCCGGCGACACTGCTTTATAATATTAAGCGGTCTTCCACTTTATAGCTTTGTTTCTGTGGTTCCTAAATGCTTCCACTTTTCAATAATACCAATCATAAATGATCACTGAATATTTAGGTGGGAAGTAATGTAGCTACCTGACTAATTACAACAGTTCCATGCTATTACAGTACCATGTAAGATTTCAGTGAGCTTTTTAAAATGACCATTTCTTTTATAAATGTTATTATGGATTTGATACACCTATGGCAATGGGACTGAATGTAAAACCTGAAATTAACGATTAAGAGGTGTGCCTCAATACTTCCGACCATATAGTGTATGTTGGATAGACTGTAGTGTGAGCCCTATAATCTACTATGGGTCATATTGGACATATGGTTTATTATTTTTGTAATGATGAAATTGTTATTTGTTCAGAGTTTGTTGCTATAAAGAATTTTTCATTCCTAGAAGTATCAATTTGGCTCTTGGCTACATCATTTGGAATCAATTACTTTTTCCAATTAAATGTCATTTTCGGAAAGAATAATGCTGAAAGTGGAGGAATGGGGTTTTAAAATGAGCACTTATGATCCTTAATGGGTTATTCCCAGAATAGCATTATTTTTCAGATAACACAGTGAATGCATGCTTATTGTTAAAATACAGGTAAAACATGATATAAAGCTTTTTTAGTGCTTTTGTGTCTTTTTTCATCGTTCAGCACCATCAGGGTCTCTTCTCTGTTGCAAGAGATGCTTTGTAATCGATTTCGCATGAATTGAGACACAGACCTTTACAACTTTTAACTGAACAACTTTTCTGATTTCAGGACACAGCACATCTAGTTCTGTTTCAGCATTGACATCACGTTTCAAGCAGTACACTTCTTTCTCTTTCCCTGTTCTCTTCTCTTTGTCACTAAGCAAGCTCCCCGGTAGAACCGTATCATATGGTTCCTCAGCGTCCTCCCTGTCCAGACTTACTTCACATGAGAGTTCCCTCAGCTGTTTCGAACTGGATCTGAGGGCATCTGCCCACTCTATAATCTTCCACATGGTGCGCGATTTGCCCATCTGTACTGCCGTGTTATTCCTTTCAGCTCCAGTTCTCACTAAATGCTATCACTGCTGATGTTCTGCTATTTATCTGGCCTGCTGCTGGTTTGGTCTGCTCTGCTGGCCCTGGATGGCTGGGCTTCTTTCTTGGCAACATTACGTAGTCACTGTGTTGTCCTGGGTATTAAGCCTGTCTGGACTGTCAGGGCACTCAGGCCCTCCTGAGCTTTTCAGCTTCCAGGCTACACTGAGCTAAAACAGGAAGCTGTCTAACTTATCCCACAGTGGCCCCTCCTATAGTGAACTATGTACAGTGTATGAACTAACTAGAGTCTGTCAGCACTCATCTTGAGGACTACATGGGTACTGCACTTTCCCTATGTAAAGACTATTATACATAGCAAGACAAGTCTGAACATTTATACAAATATAGGCAAAGGGGATATTAACAATAAAGAAGGGAGTGGAGTATTACATGGTCCCAGTACACCCCTTACAGCTGCTTCTCTGAACAACCAGCTTCACAAAGAGTAATGGGATGTCCTATTCTGATCTGCTGAAAGTACAATTCCCAGCAACACTTGCCTCTCTTCAGTGTAGTAGACATCTCTCCCTCTCTTGTGTGCTCCTGACTATTTCACCCTCTGTTAATTTTCATCAATCTAATCTAAGTATAGAATTCACGTTAAGCTTCTGTGCGTTTTCCACAGTACCCTGCCTAACCGATTCTATCTTCTGCCATTTACATCAGTATAGATGCCGTAAGGTTTTACATCATTAGCTCTTTCTAGCAGAACTCAACCCTCCTGCTCTCCTCAAAAACATCAGTGCAGAGCTATGTTTGTTGTCGATTGCTGACAAATCAGTTTTGTGAAACTGCAAATTCCACTTTATTGATGCATATGACAGAAAACAATCCCCTGCCATACATTTTCAGATTCACATCACTGGTCTCTCAGCTGCAGGCAAAAGCACAGCTCGAGTAATCTCAACCTCTGTATAAAGACTTATTTTCCAAGTATATCACTCCTCTCAGCCCTTGTTTACAGTATATCACTCCTCTTAGTTAGAAGTACACTGCTGCTTCCGGGTATGAGCTTACGGTGTTGAGGAAGGAGGTACTACCCCTTTTCATGACATATTCATTAGTATATAAGGGGACAATACAAATATCTCGCTGAGGATCTGTTTATACCAAGGAAGGTGACGGGCACAAGGGGGCATTCTTTGCGTCTGGAGGAGAGAAGGTTTTTCCACCAACATAGAAGAGGATTCTTTACTGTTAGGGCAGTGAGAATCTGGAATTGCTTGCCTGAGGAGGTGGTGATGGCGAACTCAGTCGGGGGGTTCAAGAGAGGCCTGGATGTCTTCCTGGAGCAGAACAATATTGTATCATACAATTAGGTTCTGTAGAAGGACGTAGATCTGGGGATTTATTATGATGGAATATAGGCTGAACTGGATGGACAAATGTCTTTTTTCGGCCTTACTAACTATGTTACTATGTTACTATGTTACTCCTATCGGTAGCATCTCCAATCTAGACCGGTTCCATAGAAGAGATATGCTGTCAGGATGCCATCTTGGAGAGACTATACTGTTAATGATCGATCATGAACATTGGCACTAGTACAGAACAGCTCCTATTGCTACAGGTAAATAGAGGCTGGTGGGTCATCCTGTTGCAGGTGATATGTGCAAATTGACCAATAGTTGTTAACTATCTGCAAATTCCTGTACAGTCTATAAAAATAGAAACTGTTTTGCCACTGTATGTAAACAAAAATTTGATGCATCCATGACTTTTATGAAGTTGCAGGAGCTTATATAGAGCATTGTATTTGTAAATATCAGCATTTGACAGTTCACAGTAAATGATTCAATGCAGTGTTATACCTGTAGGAATGTATCTCATTTTGTGCCCGATACACCAATATTCTGGTGTAAAAATGTTTTGAGAAGTCATATTATTTTGGCCCAATTGACAGCGGCTTTAAAATTAATGTGACTTTTGGAGTTTTCACGCCATTTTCTCAGAGCGCTGACAAAGTGGTTGGAGCTGGGATGGTACAGGCATGTGGTGACCGCTAGTCATAACATTCATGACGAGTGGCGGTGTTTGCTACATACCAATTCTTACTTTGGCAGGAACAGGAGTAGGATTTGTGGTCAGGCACACATGCTACTCGTCTGTACGCTTCTTCATGAATCAAGAGCATCTAACTCCCACACGTCTGCTCATCAAGACATGCATGAACAGCATTGGTCTTGATGAATTGGGTCCTTAGTCTTTATGGTTTACAATTTGTCCATAAAAATTGTTGTCCATCTCTGAGATTTGGATAAGATGTCCAGAAAAGAAAAAACAGGTTTTTGAAAAAAAAAACAGGTTTTACAACCTGGTGTAAGCTACTTTTCATTCAGATTTACATTAAAACAACATTCTTTATCTATATTAACTCCTTCACCCCAGGCAATCTTCCGTTTTTGTTTTTTGTTTTTTTCTCCCTTTCTTCCAAGAGGCTATGTATATCAAAAGCCATGATCTACTTTGAGCACTGGCTACAGCCTTCTTTCACAGGAGGATCATGATGATAGGCACGGGGTGTCTTCAGCAGACCCCAAGCTATTATGAGAACCCATCGGCACCCTGTGATCACGTGACAGGCGCTCCGTTGGGCAGGATGTTAACAGCCGCGGGTGGATCTCAGAGGCACTTGATGGTTGATTAAATCAGCCATCAAGAGCTAGGATAGATTTGAGCTCACACACACATATATGTAATCGGTCATGAAGGGGTTAACATATGTAGAGGTTGAACTCGATGGACTTAAGTCTACTTTCAACCTTAAAAACTATCCTATGAATCTATGAAATGATACATTCATCTCATGGTTTCTAGTAGATGTATAAGATTCATAAACTCATTGGAAACCACTGAACCACAGCACAGATCAGCGTTAGTAATTTTGAGTGCATTTGCTTTGTTGAATAGAGCACTGAGACATAAATCGAGAAGGGTTCACAGGAAGCTCATGACTTTAGGGACCATGGTCTGGACTCAGAGCACCTCACATGCAGGGTGGTGATAAACTGCTTCTATATGGATGGTGCATGTACAATATCGAAAGAACATCTGTCTTTGCAGCGGATACCGGTGCCTCATAATTTCAAATAAACGTCATCCTGTTTTGAGAAATTTCTTGGTTTGTTTACTTAGGACAATTAGCCAGGCTTACATTTCAGGTTTATTCCTGAAGCAGAAATCGGAGCTTTTCTGCACTTTTGGAATATGCTGTACTTGCACTAGAAGTCTGAGCTGGAGTAGCACTGTGGTTTTGGCAGGAGCTGTGAAGATAATCTTTCATGTTAGCCCTTGAATGTTTCAACACATTCAGTGGAGCTGATATCATGGATTGTATAATCACATAGGATTACATTTCAGAAGCATTGATAAATCCTGATGTTGCTTTGAGCCCTTTCATTCTGACACTCTGATCTGTGGCCTATTGTTTCAGTAGCAGATGTAAACGTACAGACATGTCTAGTATTGAGAGCCATTTGTGTTCCATTTTTGGGGAAATATATGAGAGGAAAAATAATTGAAGTATTCTTTATAGCAGTACTAGAAATTCTGTTTGATGTTAGTATAGAAACATTCCATTTACACCTGGTTATTTACACAGAAAAAAATGAACTGGAGAATATCTGTACAAGAAGAGACAACTTCTATCATTCTGATTTCCTCTGGAATATATTCCCGGTACATTTAGTAGTTTTGGTTCAAGTTGATGGACCTATGTCTTTTTTCCACCATGTAACTAAGTAAACTTTTTTAACTGATCTTAATAATGCTTCACATTGATTGCAGCTCCTGTTTCTTTTAAAAGAACAGTTGTGTTGATTAACAGGCAATACTACTTTCTACTTTGAACTCCATTTTACCCATTTGCTGAAATTTTGGTAAATTGAAATGAAGCAAATATTTTTCTTGAATGATAAAATAAATTAGTTTATCATAAACCTTTAAAGGGTTTGTCCAACGTCGGGGTACAAGTCTGCAGGCACTGTATGTGACTGCAGACTTGTTAATCTTCACAGCTAGCACACCGCATCGGGAGAAGCAGTCATGTGACTGCAAGTATATAAGCTGTATACATGCGGTCACTTGCCGACTAGACATGGACGGCCTTGATTAGTACAAATGATCTATGCAAATCATATAATTGGGTTGACATGACTGCAGTGCACGTGCTGTGAGGATTCACAAATCACATACAGTGACTGCAGACTTGAACCCCAAGGCCGGGCAACACCTAAAAGGTTGTTACCCCCAAAACTCAATTTAAACTAATCAGTCATACATAGGGCACTAATAAAATCATTCATGCTGTTTAGTTTTCTCAACTTTGATTGTTCAAAAAATAATCTTTGTTTGTTATGCAAATGAGAGTACTTGGTGCACTTTTGGTATATCCAGACTGTTAAGGCCCCTTCACATTAAGCGACGCTGCAGCGATACCGACAACGATCCGGATCGCTGCAGCGTCGCTGTTTGGTCGCTGGAGAGCTGTCACACAGACCGCTCTCCAGCGACCAACGATGCCGGTAACCAGGGTAAACATCGGGTAACTAAGCGCAGGGCCGCGCTTAGTAACCCGATGTTTACCCTGGTTACCATCCTAAAAGTAAAAAAAACAAACAGTACATACTTACCTAACGCTGTCTGTCCCCGGCGCTCTGCTTCTCTGCACTCCTCCTGTACTGGCTGTGAGCACAGCGGCCGGAAAGCAGAGCGGTGACGTCACCGCTCTGCTTTCCTGGCTGACCGACGCTCACAGCCAGTACAGGAGGAGTGCAGAGCACAGCGCTGGGGACAGACAGCGGTAGGTAAGTATGTACTGTTTGTTTTTTTTACTTTTAGGATGGTAACCAGGGTAAACATGGGGTTACTAAGCGCGGCCCTGCGCTTAGTTACCCGATGTTTACCCTGGTTACCAGTGAAGACATCGCTGGATCGGTGTCACACACGCCGATCCAGCGATGTCCACGGGAGATCTAGCGACGAAATAAAGTTCTGGACTTTGTTCAGCGACCAACGATGGCACAGCAGGGGCCTGATCATTGGTCGCTGTCACACATAGCGATTTCCTTAACGATATCGTTGCAACGTCACCAAAAGCAACGATATCGTTAACGATATCGTTATGTGTGAAGGTACCTTTAGTGCCGCATTCCACCTTCTACCCACTTTTGATTCACAGCACTTGTTTGCCTAGAGGAAAAGGTGCCTGCTCTGACAACTCAGCTGTGCTCCCCCACACTGACACTGCAGGAACGGAGCACCCATATTATAAGAACAGGAGCCAAGTAGATGCAAACTCATTCCTGCAGCAGACAGGATGGAGAGGGATGTTCACATGAATGGCTCTAGCAGTGTTAGTGTGTGCGCTTACAGATGAGTTTTCAGCTCAAAACTATTATGTAGGTCACCCAAAAGGGGCTCTACATGAATGGTTAGGGGAAAATTTAAGAAATATTAAAAAAAAGGCCTTGTAAATCACCCTCTATCACGCCACGTTGTTGAGACCCATAAAGGAGATATATAGGGAATTCATTTTAATACCACAAGACTGGCAGAAAGGGAATTATATCAAAAAGATATCCACACTGGAAAGCAAATGGGTTTAAATTCAAACTCACTTGCATTTACTGGGTGCTCGGGTATGCACCAAGCATCGCGGGTGCTCGAGTGACATGTTTGAGTCCCCGTGGCCTAATGTTTTGTAGCTGTTAGGCAAACACAGGCAAGCCCCGCATGTTTTGTGGCTGTTTAACAGTTACAAAATATGCGGCCTCAGGAACTCGAACATGTCACTTGAGCACCCGCAATTCTCGGTGCGTACCTCAGCGCCCTAGGCAAACTCAAGTAATGAGTGCTTGCACTCCTCATTAATAGGGGCTAAAGGTATTGGGCAAATTGCAATAGCGTTAGACAAGTATTTACCAAACCAGTGCAGACCTTATAATGTATAATTTATAAAACATAGGTGTTATCTGGTAAAAGTTTTTATGACCAGATAGATATATACAGTATGTATTTATATGATAATTGGTCTTAATCCAGGGATTTTTATTGAAAATATTAATAAAGTTTTAACCAATATAATGGAAAACATAATCACTGTTTAAAGATACAGTGGAGACACTGTGACAAATAAACCAGCTATCCAGTGTCATAGTAACATAGTTATTAAGGTTGAAGGAAGACTTTAAGTTCATCTAGTTCAACCCATAGCCTAACCTAACATGCCCTAACATGTTGATCCAGAGGAAGGCAAAAAAAAAACATGTGGCAAATAGTAAGATCCACACTGGCGAAAATAATTCCTTCCCGACTCCACATACGGCAATCAGACTAATTCTCTGGATCAACACCCTATCAAGGAATCTAGTGTATATACCCTGTAACATTATACTTTTCAAGAAAGGCATCTTTCTGCTAACCGCTACCCAGTCCGAGTGTGCTCCATTAATAACCACCCTGTGTTTCCTATTCCTGAGCCAGCTCTTAACCCACTAAAACATATTTTACCCTATCCCCATTATTCTTATTTTATGTATCAACCTTTTGTGTGGCACTGTATCAAAAGCTTTTGAAAAGTCCATATACACTACGTCCACTGGGTTCCCTTGGTTCAGTCCGGAACTTACCTCTTCATAGAAACTGATCAGATTAGTCTGACAGGAAAGGTCCCATGTTGGTATTGGGTCATGAGGTTATTCCTCTTCAGATACCCCAGTATAGCATCCCTTAGAATGCCCTCCAGGATTTTACCCACAGTAGAGGTTAAGCTTACTGGCCTATAATTTCCGAGTTCAGTTTTTGTCCCCTTTTTGAATATTGGCACCACATTTGCTATACGCCAGTCCTGTGGCACAGACCCTGTTATTATGGAGTCTTTAAAGATTAAAAATAATGGTCTATCAATGACTGTAATTAATTCCTGCAGTACTCGGGGGTGGATCCCATCCGGGACCGGAGATTTGTCACTGTGTCAGTGTGAGTAATGAAGTGCATAGAACATCTACGCATGTACAGGGATGAGTATACCATTTACAGCAAGCTTATCTAAGTCTGAGTACTCTATCATGATGGAAGATTAGCACTTCCAAAACGCGTAGGAGCAGGAGTGAAATTTGGCTGCCAAAGGCGCTCGCGTACAGTTGTGACATCACACGATATGAGCTTTTTACTTAACCCCATGCTGTTACAGTCATGCTACTGGTCCGGAGCACAGCTGTTCACCAGCGAACTTGCATCTTACAGTGGAATTGGGTGAAAAAGTGGACATCCAGGTGATCCAATCTGGGTTTGTGCATCTTATCAAAGTTATTGCCATCACTTTTGCACTGTCATGCGGGTTTCTACTTCTGGAATATTGAATGTTCATATTGAATCCCAATCATCCCAATCCCAACATTCATAGGACTTGAAGTTATTTGACTGCTTTTATTGCATTTAAAATCACAAATGTAATTGTTCAATTTATATTTCCCACAGCAATTACTTGTGCTTCTAGTATGATTAATTGTGTGGTATTTCATAGGCACGGATTATAAGTATACAGGCAGTACTTGCTTTAATTAATTGAGCACTATCAATCAACAAAGGTGTAGGACATGGAACAGTGCACTGAGAGTTTGGCCACACCAAGGGAGTACTCGGTACCCTCATTTGCATAATTATTAAAGATAAGATCATTTTCTAGATAACCACAGCTGAGAAAACTTAACACTAGGTTTGATTTTTATAAAATATTATCAGAGAGGTTTAAACTGAGTTTTGGAGGTGAAAGATAGATCTTGTAACTACAGCTCCACTGCGAAAGATGTCCTATTTGTCACTTATCTTTACACAAAACTGATAAAATATAAGAGATAGCTGAATATAATTTTCAACATCTTGACAGTAGACAAGTGGAGGTCATCAACACATCTTTTTTAGTATTTTAGTGGATAACTTTATATTTTGAAAAGATTGTGCCACTTAAGGCAGTGATTACATGTCAAGAACTTCTAGTCAGTAGGACCTGACCACTGTGACCCTTGACAATCACTAAAACAAATTGGTGATGATAGGAAAGCGCAGTGATACTATGATAAAATCCCATCCACATTGCGGTTATATGCTCCAAGTGCCTGTAAACCTAGATGGAAAATCTACAATGTACAATGTATCTGCATGAGAAAGGATACATTCATGGGCAAATCTGAAAATATATCCTCTGACAAAGGTTGAACATAGTGAACATGATCCAAAGTATTACAACTCTCTACTAATGAATCCACTTGGCTCTTCTATCTAGTGGCTGGGATTTTGGTCATCAAAATAGTGAAAATTTGTTATTATCTAAGGGATATGCCATAAATCTCTGAAACAGCCTAGACCTGTAGTTTAAGATGCGTTTCTTAATACTTATTATGAAAAACCAAAGGGAGAAAGTAGGACAATGATTTCATATTTGGCTCAGTGGTTAGCACGGTAGCGTTGCAGCGCTGGGGTCTTGCGTTTAAATCCCACCAAAGGACATCGCCTGCAAGACATTTGTATGATCTCCCTGTGTTTGTGTGGGTTTCCTCCAGGTTCTCCAGGTTTTCCTTCCAAACTTCAAAGGGCAGCACGGTGGCGCAGTGGTTAGCACAGCAGCCTTGCAGCGCTGGAGTCCTGGGTTCAATCCCACCAAGGACAACATCTGCAAAGAGTTTGTATGTTCTCTCCGTGTTTGCGTGGGTTTCCTCCGGGTTCTCCGGTTTCCTCCCACATTTCAAAAGACAGTGATGATAATGTGTGCAAACTGTAAAGCGGAATATGTTAGCGCTATATAAAAATAAAGATTATTATTATTATATTATAGACATACTGATAGGGAATATAGATTTGAGCCCCAATGGAGACAGCGATCATAATGTCTGTAAAGTGACGTAGAACTGCTGGCGCTATATAAGTGAGTAAAATAAATAAATATTTTAATATCTCCTTTAGGAAATGTCTTCTTGACTTACATTTAACATTCATTATTACAGTTGAACATTGTATTATTTTTTTTTCTAATAAAAAATGTAGAACAGATTTGAAATTTCTGATTATTTCACATTTAAGACAGTTCAATAAATAATTTACAGACCAAAATAAGTAGTCAATTTGAGGAAAATGTTAAAACTTGCCTGAGTAACTGCATAACATACATGAGTGAAGCATCTTGTAAAATGCCTTACGTAAATACACGTATATACATAGGACAATTACGTTTTAAAAATGCAGACAGGAAAATTGATTAGTCTGTATTCAGGGTCACTGAAGCTAAAGAAATGTATAGACATTAGGAGCAACATTAATGATTTACAGACATCAATGAATAATCTTATAGAGAAAACTTGAACAGTAAAAAAGCACAAAAAAGTCAACTCACAGACTTGGTAGAAATAATGATTAAGTTACATTTTTTTCTTTCTGCAATAGTTTGCCAAGAAACATTGAGGAATGGATGTAAAAGTAATGTAAAATGTAAGTCAGAGGTAGTTCTCGAAGATTCGGCAATTCTTTGGCATGTTCTCAATGCAGACCTTGTTTTATAGACTACCTTCGACATCATGTATGTAGGCCGGATAGCTACGCTTGCTTAATATTAATGGAACTATCAGCAGAATTTCCCTTTTATCACCATTCATAGTAATGTACAACACTTAAACTTGTCAGGGTGGTGAAGTTTTATAGGAACGGCTTTGCTATATATTTAGGTAAAATAAACAATTCTTAGACTTTTATGTTACAAGGAGTCATGGTATCAAAAAACATCTGAATATATATAAATCAACCTGCTCAAGCTGTGTAAGAAGTGGATCATTATGAATATTACTGGAGTTCTCAGACTTCATGAAAGGTTTATTTTATATGCTTGTATTTTTATATGGTATTTTCCTTATAAAATGTCCTAAACATCAGTTTGCGTTAGGATCATGACTCCATATTTATTTACCTTCATATTATTTCCATATTTTTCCAGATTCAGGTTTTTAGAAATCTGCCTGACTTCACTCACTTGGAATATAATTTGGCACACTATGGTTCTGGATTAGGCTTTATCTTCAGGTTAAGATGCTAGTCTGCACTGAGTTTTATTTTAGTTGTAGCATTTCGAGAATGAGTTTGAGCTTTAGGCTGTAGTGCAATGCTTATGCCTAATTGACAATATAATGTACAGGGGGTATGGAGCATAGCTGCATGGTATAGTTCAGTTGAAAAACATATCACGTAATGTACCGAATTTTGGTCTCCTCCGTCAAAGGTTGATACAAAGTCTATAAAGTTGGTCTTCAGTGTAAGAGAAGAGCAAAGCTCGGCTGAGTGTTTCTGTCCTCAGCTCTAGTGATCCGTAGTCATCTCCACACTCAGATTCCTTCCGATTAAAATTTCTGACCTGTAGACAGTTTTATTTTATATGGGGTAGTTACAATTTAAAGAGTTGATCTCAGGAAGACATCCCCCATTTGAACTATCAACTATTATCTCCTTAAAAATTGTTTTTACCAGTTCATAGGGAGCCTAATAGATCAACTGCACAAATCAATGTCTAACCATGTTGTACAGTGGGGCAAAAAAGTATTTAGTCAGTCAGCAATAGTGCAAGTTCCACCACTTAAAAAGATGAGAGGCGTCTGTAATTTACATCATAGGTAGACCTCAACTATGGGAGACAAACTGAGAAAAAAAAATCCAGAAAATCACATTGTCTGTTTTTTTTAACAATTTATTTGCATATTATGGTGGAAAATAAGTATTTGGTCAGAAACAAAATTTCATCTCAATACCTTGTAATATATCCTTTGTTGGCAATGACAGACGTCAAACGTTTTCTGTAAGTCTTCACAAGGTTGCCATAAACACTGTTGTTGGTATGTTGGCCCATTCCTCCATGCAGATCTCCTCTAGAGCAGTGATGTTTTTGGCTTTTCGCTTGGCAACACGGACTTTCAACTCCCTCCAAAGGTTTTCTATAGGGTTGAGATCTGGAGACTGGCTAGGCCACTCCAAGACCTTGAAATGCTTCTTACGAAGCCACTCCTTCGTTGCCCTGGCGGTGTGCTTTGGATCATTGTCATGTTAAAAGACCCTGCCACGTTTCATCTTCAATGCCCTTGCTCATGGAAGGAGGTTTGCACTCAAAATCTCACGATACATGGCCCCATTCATTCTTTCATGTACCCGGATCAGTCGTCCTGGCCCCTTTGCAGAAAAACAGCCCCAAAGCATGATGTTTCCACCACCATGCTTTACAGTAGGTATGGTGTTTGATGGATACAACTCAGTATTCTTTTTCCTCCAAACACGACAAGTTGTGTTTCTACCAAACAGTTCCAGTTTGGTTTCATCAGACCATAGGACATTCTCCCAAAACTCCTCTGGATCATCCAAATGCTCTCTAGCAAACTTCAGACGGGCCCGGACATGTACTGGCTTAAGCAGTGGGACACGTCTGGCACTGCAGGATCTGAGTCCATGGTGGCGTAGTGTGTTACTTATGGTAGGCCTTGTTACATTGGTCCCAGCTCTCTGCAGTTTATTCACTGGTTCCCCCCGTGTGATTCTGGGATTTTTGCTCACCGTTCTTGTGATCATTCTGACCCCAAGGGGTGGGATTTTGCGTGGAGCCCCAGATCGAGGGAGATTATCAGTGGTCTTGTATGTCTTCCATTTTCTAATTATTGCTCCCACTGTTGATTTCTTCACTCCAAGCTGGTTGGCTATTGCAGATTCAGTCTTCCCAGCCTGGTGCAGCGCTACAATTTTGTTTCTGGTGTCCTTTGACAGCTCTTTGGTCTTCACCATAGTGGAGTTTGGAGTCAGACTGTTTGAGGGTGTGCACAGGTGTCTTTTTATACTGATAACAAGTTTAAACAGGTGCCATTACTACAGGTAATGAGTGGAGGAAAGAGGAGACTCTTAAAGAAGAAGTCACAGGTCTGTGAGAGCCAGAAATCTTGATTGTTTGTTTCTGACCAAATACTTATTTTCCACCATAATATGCAAATAAATTGTTAAAAAAACAGACAATGTGATTTTCTGGATTTTTTTTTCTCAGTTTGTCTTCCATAGTTGAGGTCTACCCATGATGTAAATTACAGACGCCTCTCATCTTTTTAAGTGGTGGAACTTGCACTATTGCTGACTGACTAAATACTTTTTTGCCCCACTGTATATTGAAAGGCTGGCTCATAAAGAGGGGTTGCGGGAAAGCATCTACAGCTGCCAAAAGTAAAACAGTCACAATGAGGAGGCATGAGGAGGCATGAGGCCCAAGTGCGGCTTCTAAAGAAAGAGCCAAATGCGGCTCGTGATGCTATTCTGTGTGGCCCGCAACTGTCTAGTTATAGACATACATTGTTGGTTTTTGACATGTTCCTTGCCAGGAACAAGAAATTATGCATAATTCAGAGCAATGATAGCTGTTAAGTAAGTACCTTAGATTCATTATGTGCTCTTCTCTGGAACCCCCAAATATTAGCATAATAGGGGACGTCTGACCCATCTAGCATTCCAGTAAAGAGTTGATGATGTGGAGAGGTGGCCATACATAAAGGTGGCTCTCTTCCTGGTAGTTTTATGGAAGAAATGAAATGCATTTTAATAACTCACATTAAGTATTATAGTAGGAGCAGTACGCATGGTTTCTTTGTTTCTAGAATATAAACAGGCAAGATGGTAACTTTTGTGATAGGAGGGAGTCCTGTATCTTGCATATATCTGAAATATATAGCATTTAATTCCAATATTTTAGAAAAGTCCCAGATCACAATGCTGCTGCTTTAGATTTTATTATGGCCCTTGGAATTGAATCAATTTGACAATATGGCCTTTGGACCAGAAAAGGTTGTGCACCACTGGTCTAAAGTAAACTCTGACATCTCTTTAGCCACTGCATATATTGCATATGTATATATATATATATATATATATATATATATATATATATATATATATATATATTGTACCTGCTTGTACTATATATATATATATATATATATACACACATATATATATATATATATATACACGTTATATACTCGAGTATAAGCCAACCCGAGTATAAGCAGAGGCACCTAATTTTGCCACAGAAAACTGGGTAAGCCTATTGACTCAATTATAAGCCGGGTATGCATTGTCCCCTCATCCCTGTCTTGCTATGTGTGGCTCCCCTTTCTGCCCTGGTATGTGGCTCCCCCGTTTTTTCCTGCTATGTGTGCCAACCCCATCCAGTCCTGGTATGTGGCTCCCCTGCTTTGCCCTGGTATGTGTGGCTCCCCTGTTTTGTTCTGGTATATGGCTCCCCGTTGTATGCATGACTCCACATCCCGCATGGCTCCACTGTCCCGCATGGCTCCCAACGTCCCGCATGGCTCCACTGTCCCACATGGCTACAATACCCCACATGGCTCCCAACGTCCTGCATGGCTCCCAATGTCCCGCATGGCTCCCACAACCCCAATCCTACTCACCCTCCTTGTGCGTCCCTACATCTCTGTCCTGACACCGGCATCTCTTCCTTGTTCCTGTGCTCAGCGGTCACGTGATACCACTCATTAAGGTAATGAATATGCGCTCCACGCCTATGGGAGTGGAGACGCGTCCATATTCATTACCTTAATGAGCGGCACTACCTGACTACTGAGCACAGGAACAGAAAGAGCTGCCAGCGCCGGGACAAAGATGCAGGGACTGAGATGAAACAACGGAGGTTGAGTATTGATGTCTTCTGGAAGCTGGTGGCTGCAGCTGTCACTGTGCTACAGCCTCCGGCTCCCTGCTCCCCCTCCCCCGCCAGTTTTCTGGACAATGACTCATGTATAAGCTGAGGGGGTGTTTTCAGCACAAAAAAAGTGTTGAAAATCTCAGCTTATACACGAGTATATATATGGTATATATAATATAGTGTACAGGTTAAAGTTGAATGAATGGTACAGCTTGTTATTAATCTACCCATCTTCCCATAATGACAGGGAACTAGATTAGATTTTCCTCCATGAGAATACCACAATTCCAATACAGTAATGAACAAAAAACAGTAATTTTATATGTTAAAATGCCTTGCCTTTTAGGTAAATGATTTTCGCAGGTACAGTATGTGAGTTCTGTAGGTATGTATTTCAGCAACAAAGATATAAAATGCAGCATGCTAGACAGGAAAATATGATTACATTTCCACTTATTTTGACTGGCTGGCTGGCCAACTTCTACACACATAGGTAGCTTTCTTTCAGATGTTTGTGTGCTTATCATTAGTCAGACCTGTGGAGCCAGTTCACTTAACTTCAGCTTACTCAAGTCCAAAATGCTTTCAGCTTTCAAATAATAGTACCTCTTATTTTCAAGGAAAAGGTTTGAATAATTCTACTAAATACAGAAATGGTACAAAGCTAAGGATAATGCTTTTCCCAAGTATGATGGAACTATTAATGGAAATATTAATTTGATTTTGCATTGTACTGCTATATATATGTGAGTACATTGCAAATCTCCTATAATGATTTTTTCAATTACTGACCATCCTTTATCATGGTATTGATGAGTAACATTGGTTTTTACTATCAATGACACAGATAACAAATTTGGAGAGATGGAATTTTTGTACGTAAATTACTTGCAAAGGTATTGATAATTTTAATCTTTATTAGAGATGTTTTCTCCAAATCATAGGTTATTCCCTTAATAATGGATAAGGGATAACTTGCTGATCACTGGTGGTCTGACCACTGGGACCACTAGCAATTCTGAGAAGGAGGTTCCGTAATCCTTGGAGCAGGCTTTGAAGAGCCCAGTCTTGAATGTAGTGGAGGTGCTTAGCTACTGCTCCAATAATTGTCAATGGTAATGCAATCCCATAACTTAAAATTTTGCTAAAAAAAAAACTTTAATGTAGTTCCTACCTATTCTGGCTCAGTGGTTATCACTGATAATTTGCAGTCGTGGGGTCCTGGGTTCAAATCCCACCAAGTATACCCTCTGCAAGAAGTTTGTATGCTCTCCCCGTGTTTATATGGCTTTCCAGTGGGTTCTCTGGTTTCCTTTCACACTCCAAATACATATTGATATGGAATTTAGATGGGTATTTTCATGAAAAAATCTGTAAAGTGCTGTGGAATAAATGGTGCTTTGTAAGTGAGCAAAATATATAAAATCTGGTTTGAGAAAGCTAAGAAGAGACACAGTACATAAAGATTGTTGTGCTTCTCTTTGTGACACCAAGCTTATCTATAAATCTACCTACAATCCTTATAAAATCTACATCTGAGAAATGTCTTATGTTACCTATCTCCATAATTGCATTTCTTCTTCAGAGTATATCCTGTGGTGTGATGATGTCAGGTTCCAGAGGGTCTCTCCTTGACCTTCCCGTGGCGTTGGCTGTGCTATATGCACTCACGTTGGCTTAGTCTCATTGTGAAGATATCTAAAGATTATATTCTGTGGTGAATGCTTTGTCTATGAAGCCATTGCTAGAAGGTCTAAAAGACTGGTGAAAGTAATGTGATCTGTTATCCAGTTTAGGTGATTCATATTGAGCACACTAACCACATCCCATGTTAACCTGTTTGTGTCTTGATATATAGCACAAGTACTATGAGCAATATTCAGTTCCTTTACCATTGCTGGCTTCCTGCCTAGCTCAGCATTCCTAGATTGAAATTTTCTCTGCATAAGAAGCCATTTTATTGGACGGATCACAAAAGGATTCAGTCTACTTTACTTGAATCACAGGAGTCTTGAAAGAAACACTTTCCTTCTGTTAGTAATATTTCCTACATTTGTCAAATAGTTCCCCAAACCTCAAAGATGGTTGTTATCAAGAACAAATAAATCAAATATACTATTCTTATCCAGAAACACAGACTGCGTTTCTATTTATTTTATTTTTACCCAAAAGCCATCAAATAAAAGTAAGGATTTTCTAGAAACCCAAAAATGCAAGATTAAATCAATAGAAAGGTTATACAACCGTGTGTAAATGAAATATTTGATTGTAAAAAGGAAATGTAACATACATCAAAGATAAAATTGTATTGGGTAGCTCCATCTGTATTATTTATAATGAAAAAGGTATCAGACTTCCAAAACAAGTCTTACATTTGGCATGCAATGCCGACTTAGATAGGTTTACAAAGCATAAGGCAAGTTTATTACAATAAGGTATAACAAGGAAGTACAGTGGGTACGGAAAGTATTCAGACCCCTTTAAATTTTTCACTCTTTGTTTCATTGCAGCCATTTGGTAAATTCAAAAAAGTTCATTTTTTTTCTCATTAATGTACACTCTGTGTTAGGGCTAGTGGAACGCACCAAGTAAATATAGATGTTTTATTGTAATAGATGCGTTCGCAGCCCAGGGTCCACCGTGCAGGAGAACCTGCTGCTAGCAAATGGCGGAACTATATGGCGGCATGAACTAACTCTGTTAATTCACAGAGTAGCCGTGAAATCAAAGCACTGCGCCCTGTTAGACTTCACAGAGGCACAGGCTAACTACCCAACTGAGAGCAGTCAGTGGTCATGCATGCACACAAAACTCCTCGCCGGAGGTGCCAGCATTCTAGGGGCTTATTTCTGCCAGGTCCCTGAGTACATACACACACAATCTCCTCGCCGGAGGTGCCAGCATTCTAGGGGCTTATTTCAGACGGCTCCCTGAACACAAACTTACATGACCACACTGGCGCAAAACACATAACATAGAAAGATACTAGCGCTTAAATAATTGCAGCACATACAGGGCCTTCCTAGAAGGACCAATGAGAGGCTGCCACAGAGCCTGAGCACCTACAGGACCTTCCTGAAGGACCAATGGCTTTAGCTGCAGTATCTGAACATGTGACCATCGATCTCTACTGAGAGATCTTACTCTGGGCATGCTCAGAACGAGAAAGCAGGACTTAGTCCCAGAAGCGTCTGCTCGCCGCTACCCAGCACTGACTTCAATGGCAGAAGCAGGAAAAGCAGCAGTAACTCTTTGTACAGAGTCAGACTGAGCGAGATGCTGGCACTGACATCTCTGCTGAGCAGGCTCCACTGCAGCAGGAGAAGAATGGGAGACTGCAGTGGAGATGGCCCGAGATTCCCCCGGTGCCAAGGCGGGAACTCGACCCCTAACACTCTGCACCCCATCTTGACTGAAAAAAACAGAAATGTAGGAATTTTTGCAAATTTATTAAAAAAGAAAAACTGAAATATCACATGGTCATAAGTATTCAGACCCTTTGCTCAGTATTGAGTAGAAGCACCCTTTTGAGCTAGTACAGCCATGAGTCTTCTTATGAATGATGCAACAAGTTTTTCACACCTGGATTTGGGGATCCTCTGCCATTCTTCCTTGCAGATCTTCTCCAGTTTCGTCAGGTTGGATGGTGAACGTTGGTGGACAGCCATTTTCAGGTCTCTCCAGAGATGCTCAATTGGGTTTAGGTCACGGCTCTGGCTGGGCCAGTCAAAAATGGTCACAGAGTTGTTCTGAAGCCACTCCTGTGTTATTTTAGCTGTGTGCTTAGGATCATTGTCTTGTTGGAAGGTGAACCTTCAGCCAAGTCTGTGGTCCAGAGCACTCTGGAAGAGGTTTTAATCCAGGATATCTCTGTAATTGGCCAAATTCATGCTTCCTTCAATGACAGCCTTCCTTCAATGAAAAACACCTCCATAGCATGATGCTACCACCACCATGTTTCACTGTTGGGATTGTATTGGGTCTGTGATAAGCAGTGCCTGGTTTTCTCCACACATACCACTTAGATTTATCACCAAAAAGGTCTATTTTTGTCTCATAAGACCAGAGAATCTTATTTCTCATAGTCTGGGAGTCCTTCATGTGTTTTCTAGCAAACTCTATGCGGGCTTTCATATGTCTTTCACTGAGGAGAGGCTTCCATTGGGCCACTCTGCCATAAAGGTCTTACTGGTGGAGGGCTGAATGATAGTTGACTTTGTGGAACTTTCTCCCATCTCCCTATTGCTTCTCTGGAGCTCAACCACAGTGATCTTTGGGTTCTTCTTTACCTGTTTCACCAAGACTCTTCTCCCACGATTGCTCAGTTTGGCTGGACAATCAGGTCTATGAAGACTTCTGGTGGTCCCAAACATCTTCCATTTAAGGATTATGAAGGCCACTGTGTTCTTAGGAAGCTTGAGTACTGCAGAAATTCTTTTGTAATCTTGAACAGTTCTGTGCCTTGCCACAATTTTGTCTCTGAGCTCCTTGGCCAGTTCCTTTGACCTCATGATTCTCACTTGGTCTGACATGCACTGTGAGCTGTGAGGTCTCATATAGACAGGTGTGTGCCTTTCCAAATCAAGTCCTATCAGTTTAATTAAACACAGTCGGACTCCAATGAAGGAGTAAAACCATCTCAATGAGGATCACAAGGAAATGGGCAGCATGTGACTTAAATATGAGTGTCTGAGCAAAGGGTCTGAATACTTATGATCATGTGATATTTCAGTTTTTCTTTAATAAATTTGCAAAAATTTCAACATTTCTGTTTTTTCAGTCAAGATAGTGTGCAGAGTGTACATTAATGAGAAAAAAATGAATTATTTTGAGTTTACCAAATGGCTGCAATGAAACAAAGAGTGAAAAATTTAAAGGGGTCTGAATGTTTTCCATACCCACTGTATATGGTATGTACAGACGTGGTGTTTACAGACAGGACCTAGTACCTGAGGTGCCCAAATACCCCTCAACTACAAAAGAACAGGAAATCATTATAAATGGCACTTGCTCGGTAGTGAGGTCCAGTTTCGGATTTTGCATAGGAGCGCAACAACTTTAATTGATTCATTTGTGTTATTTAATGGCTCCTGAACATGTAAATGTTTTTTTTCCTGTACTGGAAATAATAGATTTTTTATTCTGCTTGCACCTAAAATAGGTTTAGCAACAGAGATGAGCAAATCGATCTGTAACAAAAGAAATGTTCCTTATATTTTGTATTCTTGTGAATTGAAACTTTTGGGAATCGATTCACATAAATCCAGCTAACAACATTTTGTTGTTTTTTGTGAAGGCTGAAAGGGGGTTAAAATAATAAAATATGTTATAATCATCTGTCCTAACACCCCCTCCACTATCACAGCTCGCCTACCCTCCATGTCCTCGGAGTAACCCTGGATTCTGCCCTGTCCTTCAAACCGCACATCCAAGCTCTCGCCACCTCCTGTCGCCTCCAGCTCAAAAATATTTCCAGAATCCGCCCTTTCCTCAACCCTCACTCTACCAAAATGCTTGTACATGCCATAATCATCTCCCGCCTCAACTACTGCAACATCCTCCTCTGTGGCCTACCTTCTAACACTCTCGCACCCCTCCCGTCCGTCCTTAATTCTGCTGCCTGACTAATTAATCTCTCCTCGCTACACTCCTGCTTCCCCTCTTTGCAAATCCCTTCACTGGCTCCCAATTTCCCAACATATCCAGTTTAAACAACTAACAGTGACCTACAAAGCCATCCATAACCTTTCTCCTCTGTATATTTCCAAACTAATCTCTCAATATCTTCCCTCACGTAATCTCCGGTCCTCCCAAGACCTCCTTCTTTCCTCCATGCTTATTCGCTCCTCATCCAATCGCCTCCAAGACTTCTCCCGAATATCCCCCATCCTCTGTAATTCTGTGCCCCAACAATTCTGGTTCTCCACCACATTTGGATTCTTCAAAAGAAACCTGAAAACCCACCTCTTCAAAGAAGCTTACAACCTGTAATGACCACACGGCCACCTCAACACCATCGGAGCTACTGCAACCCCAGACCTACTGTCTCCTTCCCCATAATCCTGTAGAATGTAAGCCCGCAAGGGTAGGGTCCTCTTCCCTCTGTACCAGTCTGTCATTGTTAGTTTTGTTTACTGTGAGTGATATTTGTATTTTGATGTAACCCCTTCTCATGTACAGCACCATGGAATTAATGGTGCTATATAAATAAATAATAATAATAATGTCGATCTTTGGTTCTTTCAAGCACTCCTTTTGTCATGCCTCAGGATTCGATCCCGCAGTCTTGTGTTTGTGTGCCGACATCTCTATCCACTGAGCAAGTGGAAATCTGGTTTCTGCAGGTGTGCCTTTTCGTCCACTCCTTTCTTAATAATAAATAATAATAATCTTTATTTTTATATAGCGCTAACATATTCTGCAGCGTTTTACAGTTTGCACACATTATCATCACTGTCCCCAATGGGGCTCACAATCTAAATTGCCTATCAGTATGTCTTTGAAATGTGGGAGGAAACCGGAGTGCTCTGGAGGAAACCCACGCAAACACAGGGAGAACATACAAACTCCTTGCAGATGTTGTTTTTTGGTGGGGTTTGAACCCAGGACTCCAGCGCTCCAACCCTTTCTTACAGTAGATGTTTTCCATTTGATATTTGGCCTATCCTATCACTCTTCAGGGACCTCTATTCAAATTTCACTATTACATCTGTTATGTGCTGGTGATAGCTTACATCTACCCAGTTTGGTGGTGAAGGAGTCGTCCTTATTTGTGACAGTCAGTTATTGTTTACTCTAGGAGCTATCTGCATGGTTTTGGTAGTGTATGTATTTCCTTATCTTCTCCTATTTGGTTGGTTGCTCATACTGTTCCCTTGTTTTCCACTTTATTTCATGAGTGCTTTTGTATGATTGCAGTTTCCTTTCATCCCAGTCTGTTTCCCCTGTCTGGTTTGTGCTATTCGTTTCTCATCAGTTCCATACCTCCCTGGGTGGGGGAGGAATTAGTGCAGTGTACATTCAGGATCATAGTAAGGTTTGAGAACCCAGCTTCTCTACTGTCAATAGTACCCCTGGCACAGGAATAGGGAGGGCCCCAACTCCAGGGACAGTTGCAGGCCCCTCCCCCATGCTTCAGACTGGCACATCGTGACACCTTTCTGCTCTTCAGGCAACTGATTGACCTCATGCGGTCATGTACTTGGGTGACTGAAATCCTTGACTTCAATGGCTTGCACAATGTGGGGTGGTAAGGTGACACACATCATAGACATTAATGTCATAGGTTGACCTCCCATGTGACTGCCTGCGGTCATTGACTAACTTCAACCCCGGGACGAGAGCGTCAGAAGAACTGAAGCCAAGCGCAGAAGCCAGGGGAGATACAACGAAGTAGGCAGGTGAGTATACTGTATTTAATTATTTTTTTAATCCCTTCCATGTGTGCATTATGCTTTACGGTCTGACAAGACCTCAGAGCATAATAAATGTATTTTCGTGGCACTTGGAGCACTTTTAATTTGATCCAATCTTATTCAGATCAAATCAAAACTGGCAGACAAATCTAACAAGTCTGCTCAAAACCAATTTTGAAAGATTTGCTCATCTTTATTCAGCAGTTTAAGACAAATATATCAAAGATGGCACATTGTACATTCAACAATTAATAAAACAGCTATGTTTTTAGTGCCTCCTTGTTTCCTAATCTCTCATACTGTGCCTGGTTCCTGGGATGTATGCAGTATCTGAAGATATTTAGGATAACCACTAGCAGGACATTGCATGTGTTTCTTATTAGGAGATTAGATTAATACAAAGATTTCCATTGTCAGAACATTGTAATAATGCTTTCTCTGTTCTGTGAGTAATGTTTTCTAAAACTCCAGTCCTATAACATTGCATTAATACCTCAAGTGAATATCATTTGTTTTAAATAGAAGATTTTTTTTATTTGTTCAGCTTACTAATAGGGCTGTTACTTCCAAAGATATACATTGTTAATAGACTAATGTAAGAGGAACTCACAACATAGTTCATAACGAGACCAACATTAGTTTCTGGGAAAAGTAGTTTTCAGTTAATGGGACCATTTTTTCAGCTTCTGCGCAATACTTCCCCAGACTCTTAAATTGTAGATTTACTTTGTCATTAGATTTGAGCAAAACATGGCCCAGCATCCATGTTGGTACTCTGCGGCAGCTGGACCGGAGCACTGGAGATTTCCTCTGACATGTTGGCATCCTGGGTGCCTTTGCTGATTAGTAGGCCTACTATTCAGAAGAGACAGTAAACTCTACTAGGTTTGCTATGATACATCACTATAACCAGCAATGCCAGATATGTAGCTATGAAGGTTCTCGACATGATAATTTCAACCAGGCCTCAATGCTTTCATGTCTTATAATGTGTCTGCCATGAATGAAAGAGGAATTACACAGCTGTCCAAAGTGCCAAGAGTGATAAGTTAATGTACAAAAAGATCTATATAGCATGTCATCAGAGGGTGTAGCACAATGGTATCAAACTTGGCTGGGTAAATGGGTCGCACATAGAAAAAAATTGAAGTTGATGGGCTGCATTATTTGCCGGATGAGATGACGTTTTCAGTTATACCAATTTTTTCAATTTAACTTTTTGATCAATTTTCGTTTTATTTTCTTTGTGTGTGTCAGTACAAAGAAAATGCTGTTTTTTTAAAAGTATTTATCGTCTGGGTTATGGTACTTTTATGCTTGGTCCATTCAGGATGCAACAATACCAAATGAGTACTTTTTTGGCAACTTTTGACTTTAAATAAAAACAGTGTTTTTAGTGTGAAATGTTTTCCATTATTTTTCATACTTATTTTATTTCTGTTTTTTTTTTAATTTTACAATTGACTTTAAGGCTCGTCGTGGATGCAGCATATTTTAGCTGTGTCCAAAACGCTGTATTCTAATTATCTCACTTATTTATTAGCACATGTGGATTTACCAAATGTAATAACATTCTATTGGTCAAATTACACAGCGGAGACTAGTATCTCTGCTACAGAAATGCTGTGGCTCATAGACCCGCATCAGTAAATAGAAGCACAGTGGGCATGTGATTTCTATAAATCCCAACCACTGTGCTTGTAGAACACAGTGTTTTGGACGCAGCGTAAATGCACAGAATCTGTCAATTTTACCCTGACACTTGGCCTGTTAGACCTCACTTATTGCAGGATCTTACAGGCCACCGTTTGAATGCGTGGTGTGATAGACTTAAAGAAGGAGCCAACTCCCTCAAGCTACCATATACATACCGCTGTCACTATTTACTGCTGCATCTAAGGGATTAAATGGCTATAAATGATGCAAATACCGATCAGAGTGTTGCAGCAGGTTGTCAGTTATGATAAAGAGCTGACATCCACTAATAATGGTGCTGGCTATGCTTGTGAACCTACGCTATTATTTCACTTCACATTTATGGTAGTGTGTGAGAAATCACCCTGGCTACACCGTACATGTACGTCAGATGTCGAGATGGGGTTTAAAAAAATCCTTTCCATATTCACCTACCCCCAGCGTCCCAGCAGCCCAGGAAAGAGATGCTTCCTGTCCAACACACTGCGCTCTGACACACTGTGCTCCTTTTTTTATATCATTAAGTGGCACCGGTGGGTTCCTCCTTCAGCCTTCTTCTCGCAGTCCCAAGAATGACTCGGGAGCTCCAGTGCCTGACAGGCCACATGTTTGAAATACTTTGTGTACCATGTAAAGTTATGACAAGGTAACCAGGAGTATAACTTTTACATCAAGGCTTTGGACACTCAAAGGCTTGGAGACAATCAAAGCATAATGAAGACCATTATTATAGCTACTGACGTTATTGTTGGTTTCTAGTGTCTCAGAGGGCCCAAATGACCCTCTGTCATATAAGAAAACACTAACATTATAAAAGAAACATGGTTAATGGAGGGCCATGATATCAATTTTACATTGGTATCCAAGCGATTAAAAATTTTGGTTTTGGGTTAGAATAAGCTTGACAATTAACCCTCCATGACTGTACTGAACCCTTTTCGTACATGCTAATAAGGCCCCTTTTATTGCATGAGTGACATGTCTTGTAGAAGCGAGGTCACCACCTGCTCTTTGCAGATCTCGCTGAGTCCTGCATCACTGCCGACTCACTGGGCATGCGCAATGAGTCAATGAAGCCAAGGTTGTATATAAGTTTTCATTGCGCATTCCCATGTTGTGAGGAGCTGGCTGTGATGTTACTCTTGCAAAACATGTCACTCACGGCCAAAGCAGGATTAGTCCAAGGAAATCAACATCCCTCCTACTAGTCACTTACTATTTTACATTGCGTGAGGGTTACATTTATTTAGCAGTCGCTAAGCCACAAAAATTGGCTTATTAGAATGTAGAAAAAGGGGTCAACATAGGCATAATGATGGTTTATGAGGACTCAGGCAGCTATCCGGTTCCCTTTATCTCTTTCCATCTGTGTTTGTGTCAGATATCCTTCCACCTACAAACAATGGAGAGATCTGTAATTTTTATCATAAGTACACTTCAATTGTGAGTGACAGAATCTAAAAATAAAAACCAGAGAATCACATTGTATGATTTTTAAATAATTAAATTGCATTTTATTGCATGAAATAAGTATTTGATCACCTACCAACCAGCAAGAATTCTGGCTCTCACAAACGTGTTACTTTTTCTTTAAGAAGCCCTCCTATTCTGCACTCATTACCTGTATTAATTACACCGGTTTGAACTTGTTACCTGTATAAAAGACACCTGTCCACACATTCAAATAATTACACTCCAACCTCTCCACCATGGCCAAAACCAAAGAGCTGTCTAGGCATACCAGGGACAAAATTGTAGACCTGCACAAGGCTGGAAAATGCTACAGGACAATAGGCAAGCAGCTTGGTGAGAAGACTACAACTGTTGACACAATTATTAGAAAATGGAAGAAAAGATGAATGTGAATCTTTCTCAGTCTGGGTTTCCATGCAAGATCTCATCTCGCAGGTTAAGGATGATTCTGAGAAAGGTCAGAAATCGGCCCAGAGCTACACAAAAGAACCTGGTCAATGACTGAAGAGAGTTGGGACCACAGTCTCAAACATTACCTTTAGTATCACACTACGCCATCATAGATTACAATTCTGAAGGGCACGCAAGGTCCCCCTGCTTATGCCAGCACATATTCAGGCTCATTTGAAGTTCGCTAATGACCATCTGAATGATCCAGAGGAGGCGTGGAAGAAGGACATGTGGTCAAATGAGGCCAAAATAGACCTCATTTGACCACACCAAGAACACAACCCCAACGTGAAGCATTGTGGAGGAAACATCATACTTAGGAGCATTGAAGTTAGGTCTTCTAGCATGACAATGACCGGAAAAAACACAGTCGGGGCAACTAAGGAGCGGCTCCATAAGAAGCATTTCAAGGTCCGGCATAGCTATTCTTCAGACTTGAACCCAATAGAAAATCTTTGGAGGGAACTGAAGCTTAATGTTGCCCAGAGACAGAACCAAAACATGAAAAATCTGTATGGAGGAGTGGGCCAAAATCCCTGCTGCAGTGTGTACATACTTGATCAAGAACTACAGAAAACATCTGACCTCTGTAATTGAAAACAAAGGTCTCTGCAAGTATTAAGTTCTGTTTTTCTATTGTGTCAAATAGGTATTTCATGCAATAAAATGCAAATTAGTTAGGTAAAAATCATACAATGTGATTTTCTGTTTTTTTTTAGATTATGTCCCTCACCGTTGAAGTGTACCTATGATAAAAATTACAGACCTCTCCATTTTTTGTAGGTGGAAAACTTGCAAAATCGGCAAAGTATGAAATATTTTTAGTATCAAATTATTTTCACCACTGTAAACAGTCTCTCTGTAGTAATAACCTCCAGCAAGTCTCTGGACAGTAACATTTCCACATTATACTTCTATAGCTGAAAATTATTCAGTTTGGCCACTATAAATTTAAGTGCTGATCTGCTAGTCATTTTCATGCTCTACTTTGTAAGTTTCTTGTATGCACTAGATGAGAATCTCTGGATGAGTCCTTGCATTGGCCTGGTCACCAAACTTTGCTGTGGTCTTTTTATATATGTCTGGGGCCATAACAATTTGAAGATCTCAGCTTTCAGCAGAATCATCAGCACTTAAGGTACCGTCACACTCAGCAACTTTACAACGAGAATGACAACGATCCGTGACGTTGCAGCGTCCTGGATAGCGATCTCGTTGTGTTTGACACGCAGCAGCGATCTGGATCCTGCTGTGATATCGCTGGTTGGAACTAGATGTCCAGAACTTTATTTGGTCGTCAGGTCGGCGTGTATCGTCATGTTTGACACCAAAAGCAACGATGCCAGCAATGTTTTACATGGAGCTAACAACCAGCGAGAACGAGAAGTGAGTCGCCGTTACGTCACTGGATTGCTCCTGCATCGTTCTGGAGTTATGTGTTTGACGTCTCTACAGCGACCTAAACAGCAACGCTCCAGCGATCGGCTCGTTGTCTATATCACTGCAGCGTCACTGAGTGTGACGGTACCTTTAGACGTGTGAGAATTAACACTTTTACTTGCAACATAACCCTTTTATCTGCATCATCAACTAATGGAAGATAACAGAGGAGAACTAAAGGTACTGTCACACTAAGCGACGCTGCAGCGATACCGACAACAATCCGGATCGCTGCAGCGTTGCTGTTTGGTCGCTGGAGAGCTGTCACACAGACAGCTCTCCAGCGACCAACGATGCCGGTATCCAGGGTAAACATCGGGTTACTAAGCGCAGGACCGCGCTCAGTAACCCGATGTTTACCCTGGTTACCATCGTTAAAGTAAAAAAAACAACCACTACATACTTACCTACCGCTGTCTGTCCCCGGCGCTGTGCTTCTCTGCCCTGTGTAAGCACAGCGGCCGGAAAGCAGAGCGGTGATGTCACCGCTGTGCTTTCCGGCTGCCCGGCGCTCACAGCCAGAGCAGAGAAGCAGAGCGCTGGGGACAGACAGCGGTAGGTAAGTATGTAGTGGTTGTTTTTTTTACTTTAACGATGGTAACCAGGGTAAACATCGGGTTACTAAGCGCGGCCCTGCGCTTAGTAACCCGATGTTTACCCTGGTTACCAGCGAAGACATCGCTGAATCGGCGTCACACACACCGATTCAGCGATGTCAGCGGGAGAGCCAGCGACGAAATAAAGTCCTGGCCTTTCTGCCCCGACCAGCGATATCACAGCAGGGGCCTGATCGCTGCTGCGTGTCACACTGGACGATATCGCTATCCAGGACGCTGCAACGTCACGGATCGCTAGCGATATCATCCAGTGTGACGGTACCTTTACTCAAATCAAAAGGGTCACACAACGCAGTATTAAAATACAGCAATTAACACAGTGGCATTTTCTGCCTTCTCAACACTCCAGAATAAGCCTTGGTTATTTTTCTAAACCTATACTTTTTTTTATTTATTTTTTTGTTTCTTGCAGAGATAAATTGTATTTTGACACTTGTGCATCAATTCCACTTGATACAATTAATTTCCTGTGAATAAACTAACTACCGTAGATGTTTGCTCTGTAAATATGTGTTAGGAAATCCGGTAAGCACCAGGCAGATTCACATTTCGCTGTTGGGGATATGTGCCGCCTAGCTGTAGATTGCTATTATTATTTGAAACAATATGTAATCAAGAACTAAGGCTATGTTCATGTAGCATTTTAACATTTGTTCATTGGCTCTGTTGGGATTTATGTCCAAAGCCCGTAAAATATGATTTGGGCGTATGTGCTGATTGAGCCGTTGACTATTGTGGTAGATCGGCTCACTCAGCTGCACACAGAGGTAAACACAGGAACACTGTCTCTTTAAATCTCTCACTGGTTTATTAACCCCTTCCCGACCCATGACGCCACATAGGCGTCATGAAAGTCGGTGCCAATCCGACCCATGACGCCTATGCGGCGTCATGGAAAGATCGCGTCCCTGCAGGCCGGGTGAAAGGGTTAACTCCCATTTCACCCGATCTGCAGGGACAGGGGGAGTGGTAGTTTAGCCCAGGGGGGGTGGCTTCACCCCCTCGTGGCTACGATCGCTCTGATTGGCTGTTGAAAGTGAAACTGCCAATCAGAGCGATTTGTAATATTTCACCTATTATAACGGGTGAAATATTACAATCCAGCCATGGCCGATGCTGAAATATCATCGGCCATGGCTGGAAATACTAATGTGCCCCCACCCCACCCCACCGATCGCCCCCCCAGCCCCCCGATCTGGCCGGTACACTGCTCCGGCTCCCCTCTGTCCTGTGCTCCGCTCCCCCCCGTGCTCTTGTCCGCTCCCCCCGTGCTCCAATCACCCCCCCCGTGCTCCAATCACCCCCCCCTGCACTCCGATCCACCCCCCCCCCCCCCGGTGCTCCGTTCCACCCCCCCGTGCTCCATTCCAGCCCCCCCGTGCTCCGTTCCACGCCCCCCGTGCTCCGTTCCACCCCTCCCGCGCTCCGATTCCCCCCCCGTGCTCCGATCCCCCCCCCCGTGGTCCCCCCCCACCCCATCATACTTACCGATCCAGCCGGGGTCCCGTCCGTCTTCTCCCTGGGCGCCGCCATCTTCCAAAATGGCGGGCGCATGCGCAGTGCGCCCGCCGAATCTGCCGGCCGGCAGATTCGTTCCAAAGTGCATTTTGATCACTGAGATATAATCTATCTCAGTGATCAAAATAAAAAAAATAATAAATGACCCCCCCCCCCTTTGTCACCCCCAAAGGTAGGGACAATAAAAAAATAAACAAATTTTTTTTTTTCCACTAATGTTAGAATAGGGTTAGGGTTAGGGGTAGGGGTAGGGTTAGGGTTAGGGTTAGGGTTAGGGTTAGGGCTAGGGTTAGGGCTAGGGTTAGGGCTAGGGTTAGGGGTAGGGTTAGGGGTAGGGTTAGGGTTTCGGTATGTGCACACGTATTCTGGTCCTCTGCGGATTTTTCCGCTGCGGATTTGATAAATCCGCAGTGCTAAACCGCTGCGGATTTATGGCGGATTTACCGTGTTTTTTTCTGCGCATTTCACTGCGGTTTTACAACTGCGATTTTATATTGGAGCAGTTGTAAAACCGCTGCGGAATCCGCACAAAGAAGTGACATGCTGCGGAATGTAAACCGCTGCGTTTCCGTGCAGTTTTTCCGCAGCATGTGTACAGCGATTTTTGTTTCCCATAGGTTTACATTGAACTGTAAACTCATGGGAAACTGCTGCGGATCCGCAGCGTTTTCCGCAGCGTGTGCACATACCTTTAGAATTAGGCTATGTGCACACGGTGCAGATTTGGCTGCGGATTCGCAGCAGTGTTCCATCAGGTTTACAGTACCATGTAAACATATGAAAAACCAAATCCGCTGTGCCCATGGTGCGGAAAATACCGCGCGGGAACGCTGCGTTGTATTTTCCGCAGCATGTCAATTCTTTGTGCGGATTCCGCAGCGTTTTACACCTGTTCCTCAATAGGAATCCGCAGGTGAAATCCGCACAAAAAACACTGGAAATCCGCAGGTAAAACGCAGTGCCTTTTACCCGCGGATTTTTCAAAAATGGTGCGGAAATATCTCACACGAATCCGCAACGTTGGCACATAGCCTTAGGGTTAGGGTTGGAATTAGGGTTGTGGTTAGGGTTAGGGGTGTGTTGGGGTTAGGGGTGTGTTGGAGTTAGGGTTGTGATTAGGGTTATGGCTACAGTTGGGATTAGGGTTAGGGGTGTGTTGGGGTTAGTGTTGGAGGTAGAATTGAGGGGTTACCACTGTTTAGGCACATCAGGGGTCTCCAAACGCAACATGGCGCCACCATTGATTCCAGCCAATCTCGTATTCAAAAAGTCAAATGGTGCTCCCTCACTTCCGAGCCCTGAAGTGTGCCCAAACAGTGGTTTACCCCCACATATGGGGTACCAGCATACTCAAGACAAACTGCGCAAGAATTACTGGGGTCCAATTTCTCCTGTTACCCTTGTGAATCTAAAAAAATGCTTGCTAAAACATAATTTTTGAGGAAAGAAAAATGATTTTTTATTTTCACGGCTCTGCGTTGTAAACGTCTGTGAAGCACTTGGGGGTTCAAAGTGCTCAACACATATCTAGATAAGTTCCTTGGGGGGTCTAGTTTCTAAAATGGTGTCATTTCTGGGGGTTTCTACTGTTTAGGCACACCAGGGGCTCTGCAAACGCAACGTGACACCCGTAGACCATTCCATCAAAGTCTGCATTTCAAAAGTCACTACTTCCCTTCTGAGCCCCGACGTGTGCCCAAACAGTGGTTTACCCCCACTCATGGGGTATCAGCGTACTCAGGAGAAACTGGACAACAACTTTTGGGGTCCAATTTCTCCTGTAACCCTTGGGAAAATAAAAAATTCTGGGCTAAATAATTATTTTTGGAGAAAGAAAGCGTATTTATTATTTTCACGGCTCTGCATTATAAACTTCTATGAAGCACTTGGGGGTTCAAAGTGCTCACCACACATCTAGATAAGTTCCTTTCGGGGTCTAGTTTCCAAAATGGGGTCACTTGTGGGGGGTTTCTACTGTTTAGGCACATCAGGGGCTCTGCAAACGCAACGTGACGCCCGCAGAGCATTCCATCAAAGTCTGCATTTCAAAACGTCACTACTTCAATTCCAAGCCCCGGCATGTGCCCAAACAGTAGTTTACCCCCACATATGGGGTATCACCAAACTCAGGAGAAACTGGACAACAAATATTGGGGTCAAATTTCTCCTGTTACCCTTGGGAAAATTAAAAAATTCTGGGCTAAATAATTATTTTTGGAGAAAGAAAACGTATTTATTATTTTCACGGCTCTGCATTATAAACTTCTATGAAGCACTTGGGGGTTCAAAGTGCTCACCACACATCTAGATAAGTTCCTTTCGGGGTCTAGTTTCCAAAATGGGGTCACTTGTGGGGGGTTTCTACTGTTTAGGCACATCAGGGGCTCTGCAAACGCAACGTGACGCCCGCAGAGCATTCCATCAAAGTCTGCATTTCAAAACGTCACTACTTCACTTCCGAGCCCCGGCATGTGCCCAAACAGTGATTTACCCCCACATATGGGGTATCAGCGTACTCAGGAGAAACTGGACAACAACTTTTGGGGTCAAATTTCTCCTGTTACCCTTGGGAAAATAAAAAATTGCAGGCTAAAAGATTATTTTTGAGAAAATAATTTTTTTTTTTTATTTTCATGGCTCTGCGTTATAAACTTCTGTGAAGCACTTGGGGGTTCAAAGTCCTCACCACACATCTAGATTAGTTCCTTTGGGGGTCTAGTTTCCAAAATGGTGTCATTTCTGGGGGATTTCCAATGTTTAGGCACACAGGGGCTCTCCAAACGTGACATGGTGTCCGCTAATGATTGGAGCTAATTTTCCATTTAAAAAGCCAAATGGCGTGCCTTCCCTTCCGAGCCCTGCCGTGCGCCCAAACAGTGGTTTACCCCCACATATGGGGTATCAGCATACTCAGGACAAACTGGACAACAATATTTGGGGTCCAATTTGTCCTATTATCCTTGGCAAAATAGGAAATTCCAGGCTAAAAAATCATTTTTGAGGAAAGAAAAATTATTTTTTATTTTCATGGCTCTGCGTTATAAACTTCTGTGAAGCACCTGGGGGTTTAAAGTGCTCAATATGCATCTAGATAAGTTCCTTGGGGGGTCTAGTTTCCAAAATGGGGTCACTTGTGGGGGAGCTCCAATGTTTAGGCACACAGGGGCTCTCCAAACGCGACATGGTGTCCGCTAACAATTGGAGCTAATTTTCCATTCAAAAAGTCAAATGGCGCGCCTTCCCTTCCGAGCCCTGCCGAGTGCCCAAACAGTGGTTTACCCCCACATATGAGGTATCGACGTACTTGGGAGAAATTGCCCAACAAATTTTATGATCCATTTTATCCTACTGCCCATGTGAAAATGAAAAAATTGAGGCGAAAATAATTTTTTTGTGAAAAAAAAGTACTTTTTCATTTTTACAGATCAATTTGTGAAGCACCTGAGGGTTTAAAGTGCTCACTAGGCATCTAAATAAGTTCCTTGGGGGGTCTAGTTTCCAAAATGGGGTCACCTGTGGGGGAGTGCCAATGTTTAGGCACACAGGAGCTATCCAAACGCGACATGGTGTCCGCTAACAATGGAAATAATTTTTCATTCAAAAAGTCAAATGGCGCTCCTTCCCTTCCGAGCCTTACCATGTGCCCAAACAGTGGTTTTCCCCCACATGTGAGGTATTGGTGTACTCAGGAGAAATTGCCCAACACATTTTAGGATCCATTTTATCCTGTTGCCCATGTGAAAATGAAAAAATTGAGGCTAAAAGAATTTTTTTGTGAAAAAAAAGTACTTTTTCATTTTTACGGATCAATTTGTGAAGCACCTGGGGGTTCAAAGTGCTCACTATGCATCTAGATAAGTTCCTTGGGATGTCTAGTTTCCAAAATGGGGTCACTTGTGGGGGAGCTCCAATTTTTAGGCACACGGGGGCTCTCCAAACGTGACATGGTGTCCGCTAAAGAGTGGAGCCAATTTTTGATTCAAAAAGTCAAATGGCGCTCCTTCCCTTCCAAGCCCTGCCGTGCGCCCAAACAGTGGTTTACCCCCACATATGAGGTATCAGCGTACTCAGGACAAATTGGACAACAACTTTCGTGGTTCAGTTTCTCCTTTTACCATTGGGAAAATAAAAAAATTGTTGCTAAAAGATAATTTTTGTGACTAAAAAGTTAAATGTTCATTTTTTCCTTCCATGTTGCTTCTGCTGCTGTGAAGCACCTGAAGGGTTAATAAACTTCTTGAATGTGGTTTTGAGTACCTTGAGGGGTGCAGTTTTTAGAATGTTGTCACTTTTGGGTATTTTCAGCCATATAGACCCCTCAAACTGACTTCAAATGTGAGGTGGTCCCTAAAAAAAATGGTTTTGTAAATTTCGTTGTAAAAATGACAAATCGCTGGTCAAATTTTAACCCTTATAACTTCCTAACAAAAAAAAATTTTGTTTCCAAAATTGTGCTGATGTAAAGTAAACATGTGGGAAATGTTATTTATTAACTATTTTGTGTCACATATCTCTCTGGTTTAACAGAATAAAAATTCAAAATGTGAAAATTGCGAAATTTTCAAAATTTTCGCCAAATTTCAGTTTTTATCACAAATAAACGCAGAATTTATTGACCTAAATTTACCACTAACATGAAGCCCAATATGTCACGAAAAAACAATCTCAGAACCGCTAGGATCCGTGGAAGCGTTCCTGAGTTATTACCTCATAAAGGGACACTGGTCAGAATTGCAAAAAACGGCAAGGTCTTTAAGGTCAAAATAGGCTGGGTCATGAAGGGGTTAAGGGCGTTTCATAATCCAGTGCAGAGTTAGCAAAAATAAATAAGGCCTTTCTGGCACTGGAGTACCACTCTCCAGGCCCATCGAACACTGAATGTTTCAGAAGGTCGACTGTTTAAACCCCAGACCACACCCCGGGGTGGAGATAAGGTGGACAACCTCTCATCTGCTCTATGGTTGTCCACAAAAACCTAGGCCTTAAAATGGATGATTAACCTCTCTCTCTCTACACAAAGTGTGCTGGAGCAAATGTCTGGGTTTCAAATCACTGAAACTAATAGTCTCAGTGAAACATATCTCTCCGCCAGCACTTTGCCAGTGACTTTGTCACACTATATTGATGCAGACAGAGTCACAATGCTCTCTGTTGAACATCATTTTTGATCTTCTATGCATAATTGAGCACAAAGATGCAGCTAACTGCATGCAAAATTGAGGCAAGCACCAAGACGCAGTTAACTGCAAACAAGTTTTCAGATTGCATATACATCTATTATTCAAGTGTTTAACCTCATCTATCTAAGCAAGTGTTTAACTGCATCTCTGTAAGAAATTATTAAATGGAGACCCAGTCTCGTGTTAATTGGTGAGCAAGGATACGACCAAAAACTTTGCCAAGCTCAAAAAACCACTCCAAAATGACATATGATACCAGGAGAACGCAGGAGTGTTTATGTTTTATAAAAAATACAAATTTGCCTATTCATCTTATATTCTTGTGTATATCCACACACCTGGTTCTGCTTCAGCTAGTGTTTCCTGCTCTGCTTGTCTGACTGAATACCCACTGTCATTGGTCTCACTGATCCACATGCCTTCCTTCCAACCATTCCCACTCTGCTACATCATCACTTACGGTTCGTGGTACTCACCTTGATCTTTAGCTTAGAGAATTCATTTCACCAAGTGAGCCTTTAACAGGTATTACATGCAATGCCTCATATGGGTTTGAGAATTATATGGCACATCTTACCAGTACAAGTAATTATGTATTTTGACTGAACGGTGATCACATAACCTTTGTACTCTAGGGCATCACTACTGTGTGTCCTTAATTGCACGTTTTATATGTAATGTTGGGTTTTATGCTATTGTTCTGATAGATTTTGTATTTTTATAAAACTTAAACACTACTCACTACTGTGTTCTCCTGGTACCATATCTCTGTAAGCAAGTGACCATATTGCCCATACATCTGGTATTTATGTATATATATGTAACCGAATATCTGCCAGCAAGTTACCAAATTGCCTATACATCTTATAGTCTCGTGTATATCCACACATATGGTTTTGCTTCAGCTAGTATTTCCTGCTTTGCTTGTCTGACTGCATACCCCACTGTCCTCGGTCTCTCTGATCCACATTCCTTCCAACTATTCCTACTTTGCGACATCATCACTTACGGTTCGTGCTACTCACCTTGATCTTCAACTTAGGGAATTAATCTCTCTAAGTGAGCCTTTAACAGGTATTAGGCAATTATGTGTACATTTTTCATATGTTTTTTTCTACTCAAAAAAGTTTCGGATATGCCAACATTGTTCCATATAGATAACTTTAGTCATGTAAGTTGCATGAGGGTCATTGGGTATGTTTAACTGTAACAGAGCAATGGCTGAGATAGGCAACTGGAATGGTTCCTAATTGTTAAAGATTTAGAGAAGATTTATTTAAAGGAGTTGTCTAGTCACAATACGTTGATGTCCTACCATTGGATACGTCATCAACATGGGATTGGTGCCTGTCACCCCCACCAATCAGCTGCTGCCAGGTACTGCAGAACAGCTCCTATTCAAAAGTGCTGCAGCTTCATGAAAAATGTTTTCACATGGTGGATGGCTGCGCAAATAATAGCCGATTGGTGGAGGGTACCAGGTGTCGGACTATCACAAATCTCATATTCATGACATGTCCTATATAAATCATCAATACGTTGTTACAGGACAACCCCTTTAAGGATTCTTGTTTTCACGTATCTTGCAATCATATGAAAATGCTGTATATTATCAATGTATGAAATGCCCGCACTCAGCAGTAACTGCAAGCTGCTGGCAAAGTAGATTTCAGATGATCGACATGTCTATATTTGCTCTCTAGTATTAGCCACATGCTGGCACTGTCAATAATGTGGAACGGCACAGCATGGTTTCCAAAGTGCCCGCAGGTGATAGCTAGCATCCTGCCACCTCATTACTCATCTGCAAATGACACATTTTTCTGCTTTGTTTCATTGCCGAACAATGCCAAGCCCAGCACAGCACTACTATTATTGCATGTTATTTATTCTGACAGTGCGCATACAAGGGAAAGAATCCCAGGCATTTTATGTGACGGAGAGAAAACTGAATATCTACTGCCAGTTATGTCATGTGCTGCATATAGAAGTAGAACAGGGATATGGCTGCCAGTCTAGTTAGTTTCCTTGCTAATCACCACTGCCAGTGACAATAGACAATCTGATGTTTGTTTCTGCACAATTCCCAACAGTTCAGTGGTTAAAAGGGATCTCTTCACAAAAAAAGGATCCCTTCACAATAAAATGATCTCTTCACAAAAAAGGATCTCTTCACGTACTGAAATTTCTTAATTTTTAGATTCTAAATCCTGACTTTCAGGAAAGTGATAAAAAGAAATAAAAAAAAAAGAAATAAGAATTTAAAAAATTAAAAAAAATCAGGTGACAAAAAGGCAAGAACCATTACAACCAAAAAAGTTTATTTTGTAAAATTAGTGACAAACACCAATATAGAAACCACCGGAGACTAGACGGAGGTGGACATGACTTGGGGATGGGTGGACTGAGAACTCCTGCAGCCTTTGTTTGTATTGCAGTGTAGATTTTAAACAAGAGTGATGTTGCTTTAAGAGGAAGGAGTTTAGATGTTTGTGCCTGGTGTATTACTGTGAGGAGGGTGGGGCTTATATAGGGGAGGCAACTCTGGCTCTCCCTCTTTCTCTCACACGATGGACAGGAGGAAACATTACCCGCCCTCCCGCCCTGTTTATAATCTCTGTCCTTACACTTTTTAATTATTGCTTGTATAATGATAAATGCTTTATTGTATTTTTGAATTTGTCATTGTATATCTTGTACCAGGTTCAATTGTATATTGGCTATAAAGAGTTATTATTTGTGGCAACCTTCTAAGCCCAAGGGAAGGGCAATCCTTCAGCCATGGTTCCCTGGAGGTTTCCTCCACAGGGGGTTTTTCCTCTCCTGAGCGCTGTAGGATGACTCTTTGTGAGTCGGGGGTTTGCCAAGTTTAGTCCCATTAATGCTTTTGCAGGGACTCCTAATTTTTAAGTTTGCAAAAATGATTTAATTATAAAAAAAAAAAAAAAAAAGGTGTCAAATGAGACTTGGAATTTATAACCCATCACGGCTTTGCGGTTTAGGAGTCAGGTGGAAGTTGCAGACAAGTTAAGGTGGACTCATTTTAACTAATAGAGGATGTAAAACCTCATGGTGGTGAGCAGGCTCGGCTTTGGTGGCCAGCCTCAAGGACGTTGTAATGGTAACATCAATCAGGGGCGGGCACAGTGGTTAAGCACAGGGTGAGGATAATAGGGTCATTGGTGCCCTGAAAGTTTACTGGCTCTGCTTGAATGGCAAGCCAGTGCGTGCCGCCCCTTTATGGCTGTCTGTCCTGGTGCTGTATGTCAGACAGCTGGGGATATCGCAGTACTTGTGAATCCCAATGTACTACCACTCCACCTGACTCCTACTGTGATTATTTAATCCTGTGATTTGAATAAAAGCTGTGGCCATTTTGACAACCAAAATAATGTGTTTTGTGTATTTATTTTAGTACCTAGGTTTACAGTAGTTATGGTGGTTTTAAGAAGGAGTGGGGTCCATCCCATATCCAAAAGTCAAGTATTAGTAAGGTAGGAGGTTTATTCAATTATTAATCAAATCTCTTTAGCAGTACAGGAAACTAATAAAGTGTGTTCACATGTTTGTGAACTACATTTGCCTTATTCACCTAGAAGCATATTAGCACAATATATGTACCGTAATCTGAATGTTTTCATTGTGACCCATTCATCACACATACACCCAAAGAGATTCCTTCAAGTGTTTGCATTGTTTTTTCTGTATAGAATATGCTAGTCCTTGTATATTATCTTGTCATATCCATTTTTTATTTTTACAAACTGTAGCTTATTGGTAAAGTATGCCTCTGCATACCTTCCGTCTTTAAAAGACAGAAAAGAGGTACACATACAATGAGGCACATAATGCAATACAGCATTTTCTATCTTATGCTAAGCTACAGTACATCACTAACCATGTTCAGTCTTTTATATATTCACCAATCTAGAAATATTTATCTTAGTGAAGTTCATTAATGTCCCAGCACAGTATGGTACCACTTTCAAGGCCCACACATTATGACATCCTCATATCACCTAACACACAGTATGTTGTCCCCACAGGCATACCCCACCCCACAGCATGTTACCCTCCACAAAAACTATGATACCCACATATAATACATTCTCCTTAACACAATATGATTACTCCACATAGTACATTCCCGCAAACACAGTATGATGCCCCACTGTGCATTCCTCTACATAGTATGATATCCCTACAGTGACCCCTAAACACAATGATGCCCACCACAGTGCCACCACATTATGAGATCCACACAGTAAATTCCCACCAAAGCACAGTATGATGTCCCCCAGAACAACACATACATTATGATGTCCCCATAGTAGCCCACAAACAGAAAATGCCCTTACAATCCCTCACATCCAGTATGATATCTTCACACTCCACCACATGCCCACAGCCAGATGTCGCTTACACACAATATTTCCTCACAGTGTAAATTCCCCCACATAGTACACTCGTCCACACAGTATGCTGACCCTACAGCCCCTCATGCAAAGAACGATGTCTCCACACCAAACACTCACAGTATAATTCTCACATAGTTCCTCACATAGTATGATGCTCCTACGCCCATAATACATTCCCCCACACAGTATGGTATCACCAATTTGCTCCAAGCACAGTGTGATGCCCACACATTGCCACATACAGAGTATCATGCCTCGTTAGTGGGCCTCACAGCTCTACTGCCCAGCAGAGTCCCCTCCAAACGCACAGTATGATGCAACAGTCGCTGTCAAACATTATGATGTCCCCACAAGGACCTCCATAGCTTCTGTAAACTTATGATGCTCAACACAGTCCCCATATATACAGTATGATGCCCCTACAGTCACAGTCCCTCCTCAAAACATTTGATGCACCTAGTGGCCCTGATCACCCCTACAAAGAATACTGCATATCACACTACCCCTACACACAGTATGATGCACACAGTATGATGCCCCCACAGTCCTATCAACACAGTATCATGCGTTTACAGTTACTCCCACACACAGTATTATGCTCACCACAGTCCCACAAAACAATATCATACCCTCACAGTCGCTACCACACTGTTTGATGCACCCATATAATATGATGACCTCCATGCAATATGATGCTCTGACAGTGACCCCCATAATATGATGTCCCCACACAATATGAACCTTGCCACAGCTCATCATACAGTATGATTTCCCCACAGTTCCCCCAGAGAGTATGATAACCCCACAGCTGCCACACACAGTATGATGTCCCTACAGCTCGCCACACAGTATGATGTCCCCACAATTTCCCACACAGTATGATGTCCCCACAGTTTCCCACACAGTATGATGCCTCTACAGCCCTCTATGCTCACCTACATTGTATGTTGACCTTCACAACTCCATCCACATTATGGTGGCCCCAAGAGTCCCCTAAAACATAGTATCACAGGTAAATCAGCCCCCCATACAATATGATGGCTCTTACATAGTTTGGCTTCTAAAGTCACCCAAAATAATATGATAGCTCCAACAGATTCACTCTCTCACACACACAGTCTTATGTCTCCACTGTTTCCTCTCAAAAATACTTAGTGATAAAATTAAGATGCACTGCTCCAGTCTGTGCTGTGTGTGGGCTGAGGCTCCATGCAATAAGTAGGTTCTAGTGATGATATTGTACCTGCTATGCTGAGACTGTGATATTTAGTCTGAATGATGGAACAAGGAACTGATGGCTCTCTGTTCCACCATGATGTTCAACTGTACCTGCATCCTGAGAATACCAATACCATTGAAATTGAGATGCTGGGAAGCAGGCCCTGTAGCGGCCACATGGTGTACTGTTATTAGCAATAAGCCACAGGTGTCAGGAGGAAATCTATGCAAATATGGGAAGGGAATACAAACTTCATGCAGATGTTGCTCTTGGTCAAATTTAAACCCAGGATCCCCAAACTGCAAGGCAATAATGCTAGTCACTTAGCCACCTCAGTAGGACCGGCGTCAGCATCCGGCACAAGTGCCGGGGCCTGGTGAGACGGGGGGCCCACTCGCGCTGTCTAGGATACAGCGCACACCAGTAGCATAGCTACCGGGGGGCAGAGGGTGCAAGCACCCCGGGCCCGGAGCTCTGAGGGGGCCCACCTGGAGCTACGCTACTGTAACTGCAAGTGCCATCAGTGAGCCCCCCGCCTGTCATCGCAAGGTCAGCTGTATCGGCATCTAGCCGATCAGCTCACCGCATTGATGAGGGAAGGAGCATTACGCTCCATCTCCCATTATCCCCCTGTCAGCATCTGGCATCGCTGATGCCGACACTGTCAGCGGGCGCGATGACATCACTGCCTGGCGCCTGCTGTCAGGAGATGAGCGGGAGCTTGGAGCACCGCTGGAACAAGGAGGAAGAGAGGTGAGTATTGCTTTTTTTATGGGGGCTGCCTTATACTACAGGGTCTGCCTGTGGGGGTACTGTCTTATACTGCAGGGTCTGCCTGTAGGGGTACTGTCTTATACAGCAAGGTCTGCCTATAGGGGTGCTGCCTTATACTACAGGGTCTGCCTATGGGGGGTGCTGCCTTATACTATAGGGTCTGCCTGTGGGGGTGCTGTCTTATACTGCAGGGTCTGCCTATGGAGGTGCTGCCTTGTGCTATATTGAGGACTATGGCACATTATACTATATGGAGGTTATGTATGGGGCCATCATACATGTGTTAAAATGTGTTAAAGGGGGGCCCACTGAGACTCTTTCGCCCGGGACCCTCAAAAACCTGGAGCCGGCCTTGCACCTCAGGATCACTGTATCACATGTAGTATCACATTAAAGTCAAAATTGAATGTCTCCCATAATAGGCATAGTGAAGAAAATAAGTAGAGTTAAATTTGTTGATTGGCACATCTTTTATAAATTAAATTACAGTGCGGTATTTAAGGACTCCCATGGGATTGCGGATACGTTTTTACATTCTCTTTCTTAGAAAGAAAACTTGTAGACAGGGTGAGAAAGGATGAAACTGTACAAGACAGATCACAATTTCCGAGACTCTGATAGAATATCTACATTCTTTCTCAGACTTGGTCCAGGTTTGCTAGTTTTGGCAAACAGTATTTCGGTCATAGCTTGTTTATATATTGTATCCAGTGTATAAAGTCTCATATCGTGGAGAGAAAATAATATTCTTTATAATAACACAGTGACTGAGGGGGCAAATTTCTCATAAGCAGAGTACTATCACAAACTGCAGTAATAGAGATAAATTTGTGTCTCTAATGACATCTATTACTGCAGAACAGAACGCTCCATTGTTTTTTTACATAAATATTGCTATAGTCTTTTAACCTTATATCTGAGAATTTATACACTGGCTTCAGACCAAGCGCTAGTTGGCTCAGTGTTGTTAATAAACAACGGATGTGACACAATTCTGTATTCCCACACTTATGTGGTTTGATCACTGGTAGCCATTATACCTCCTGCAAATAGAAGTATTCTGGAGATGTCCTAGATGTGTGATAAAATATTGAACACTGTTGCCAAGTGGAATAATTCAGCGTTTTACATTTTTTGAGATTAGAAGGACTTTCACTGTCACTCCTTCAGTTGTAATACTTCTTGCAACAGGCAGTGTGGGTGACGTTAGTCAACTTGATAAAGATCGTTGCTGGGATTGAAACGCGTCTCTTGTTTCCCCTTGTCCATACATGATTCTGGAGCATTTGCCATTTCAAAGTTGGATTGAATAAAGTTTGGATTTCCAAGGAGCTGGAACACTTTATCCTTTCTTGTATTGCTTGTGACGTCTCATCAGGATGGAGTTCCGTGCACCTGTGGTGGCTGTCGGTGAGCTGGCTATTTGCTTTTTTTTCCTCCTTCAAGAAAATCATGACTTTTAGGCCGGATAATGCTCCATCACATGCATTGAAGTACTTCACTGATTGGCTAGTCGTAAAGGCCATAAAGATGAAAGAATAATCACATGGCCCCTTCTTTACGTGATCTAAACCCTATTGAGAGCGGGCCATTCTTAAACAGGACATTTTTCAGGTAGGGAAAACAGTCCACCTCTTTGAACAGTGTCTGAGAGGCTGTGGTTGTTGCACCCCCAAAAGTTGATTGTCAACAGATTAAGAAGTTGACAGACCTCATTGATGGAAGGCTTATAACTGTTATTTAAAAGAAAGGAGTGCTGTAATGATCACTGATATTTTATTTTAAATGTCAAATTGTCTCTTCAGAGAGGAAGAAGAATAGAACTCTAGTGCCACCTATTAGTTGCGGCTTTAAGTCTCTTCATCTCGACATGCTTAACATGTCACTCTCCGCAAGGAGAAACAATACTTCTTGGATCTCGGTCAGACACCTCTCAATCAGCCAAACCAGATCTCCACTTTGCACTGACGAGGGGCAGTACCCAGAAACAGAGTGTCTGCAAATTGAGATTCTGGTTTGACTTTTATCCTAAGTCATGTGACAAGGCTCATTAAAGGGTCGACATTGACTGTTAGGATTGCTACTACCAATAAGTGGCACTAGAGTTCTAGTCCCCTTCTCTCTGAAGAGACAATTTGCATATTTCCCATAGGAGCATTGCGGCTTTAAGTCTCCTCATCTCGACATGCTTAACATGTCACTCTCTGCAAGGAGAAACGATACTTCTTGGATCCCGATTTTTAAATGTCAGAAATATATTTTTGTACATTTTTACATTTTTGGTTATTATGAAAATAAACAATTGAGATGGGAAAATTTATATTTTCCATTTAGTTGAATAATAATTCCACACATGTACATATTCTCCTAAGAAAAACAAAGCCTCACTTTTACTTTCTTAAATGTTCAGGGTTATTAACTTTCGGGATTGACTGACAGCATTGTAGTTGTTGAATGTCAAAATTATTCAAAAATACAAATTGCTTAATAATTGTGCATACACTACTCCTTTTCCAGTTTTTCTTGATTTGTGGAAACAAATGTGGTTGTCTCCAAAAAGATAAGTCAGTCATGTAGGAGAAAACATCAGTTTATTCCAAGATTAAACTGACATATGCAGTTCATACACCATGACGGGCATCTTGCCAAACCACAGATGTGCTTTTTTTTTAACTTTAGGAAAAGTCTTTGTGTGCTGCCCGGTGCTCAGCGTTGATTGTAGTACAATATACTGGCAAACAAGTCATAAGAAATTCAGTTTTTTCTGAATTTTGCACTCATGGAGAAATCACCAACCACACAACTGAAGAACCGATATCAAATCTTTGTAGAGGATGAAGATGGCACACCTAAGGATGAAGCAATACCAGCAAGCAAAAAAGAAAAGGGCACACAGCAACAAGTGACAGCAAAAAGTACAGCCAAGAAGCAACAAAGAGTGGTGGTGGTGGGAGACTCACTACTGAGAGGCACAGAAGCAGCCATCTGCAGACCGGACATAACTGCAAGAGAAGTATGCTGCCTTCCAGGTGCGATGATCAAGGATGTGACCGATAGGATACCAAAGCTCTTCAGCTCCAAGGACGTCCACCCATTTCTTCTGATACATGTTGGCACCAATGACACGGCAAAGAAGGACCTACCGACAATCTGCAAGGACTTTGAAGAGTTGGGGAAGAAAGTAAAGGAACTGGATGCACATATTGACATAGTGGGAATAACCGAGACATGGTTAGATGAAAGCTATGACAGGGCAGTTAACTTACATGGTTACAGTCTGTTTAGAAAGGATCGTAAAAATCGGAGAGGAGGAGGGGTTTGTCTCTATGTAAAGTCTTGTCTAAAGTCCACTTTAAGGGAGGATATTAGCGAAGGAAATGAGGATGTCGAGTCCATATGGGTCGAAATTCATGGAGGGAAAAATGGTAACAAAATTCTCATTGGGGTCTGTTACAAACCCCCAAATATAACAGAAACCATGGAAAGTCTACTTCTAAAGCAGATAGATGAAGCTGCAACCCATAATGATGTCCTGGTTATGGGGGACTTTAACTACCCGGATATTAACTGGGAAACAGAAACCTGTGAAACCCATAAAGGCAACAGGTTTCTGCTAATAACCAAGAAAAATTATCTTTCACAATTGGTGCAGAATCCAACCAGAGGAGCAGCACTTTTAGACCTAATACTATCTAATAGACCTGACAGAATAACAAATCTGCAGGTGGTTGGGCATCTAGGAAATAGCGACCACAATATTGTACAGTTTCACCTGTCTTTCACTAGGGGGACTTGTCAGGGAGTCACAAAAACACTGAACTTTAGGAAGGCAAAGTTTGACCAGCTTAGAGATGCCCTTAATCTGGTAGACTGGGACAATATCCTCAGAAATAAGAATACAGATAATAAATGGGAAATGTTTAAGAACATCCTAAATAGGCAGTGTAAGCGGTTTATACCTTGTGGGAATAAAAGGACTAGAAATAGGAAAAACCCAATGTGGCTAAACAAAGAAGTAAGACAGGCAATTAACAGTAAAAAGAAAGCATTTGCACTACTAAAGCAGGATGGCACCATTGAAGCTCTAAAAAACTATAGGGAGAAAAATACCTTATCTAAAAAACTAATTAAAGCTGCCAAAAAGGAAACAGAGAAGCACATTGCTAAGGAGAGTAAAACTAATCCCAAACTGTTCTTCAACTATATCAATAGTAAAAGAATAAAAACTGAAAATGTAGGCCCCTTAAAAAATAGTGAGGAAAGAATGGTTGTAGATGACGAGGAAAAAGTTAACATATTAAACTCCTTCTTCTCCACGGTATTCACGGTGGAAAATGAAATGCTAGGTGAAATCCCAAGAAACACTGAAAACCCTATATTAAGGGTCACCAATCTAACCCAAGAAGAGGTGTGAAACCGGCTAAATAAGATTACAATAGATAAATCTCCGGGTCCGGATGGCATACACCCACAAGTACTAAGAGAACTAATTAATGTAATAGATAAACCATTATTTCTTATTTTTAGGGACTCTATAGTGACGGGGTCTGTTCCGCAGGACTGGCACATAGCAAATGTGGTGCCAATATTCAAAAAGGGCCCTAAAAGTGAACCTGGAAATTATAGGCCAGTAAGTCTAACCTCTATTGTTGGTAAAATATTTGAAGGGTTTCTGAGGGATGTTATTCTGGATTATCTCAATGAGAATAACTGTTTAACTCCATATCAGCATGGGTTTATGAGAAATCGCTCCTGTCAAACCAATCTAATCAGTTTTTATGAAGAGGTAAGCTATAGGCTGGACCACGGTGAGTCATTGGACGTGGTATATCTCGATTTTTCCAAAGCGTTCGATACCGTGCCGCACAAGAGGTTGGTACACAAAATGAGAATGCTTGGCCTGGGGGAAAATGTGTGTAAATGGGTTAGTAACTGGCTTAGTGATAGAAAGCAGAGGGTGGTTATAAATGGTATAGTCTCTAACTGGGTCGCTGTGACCAGTGGGGTACCGCAGGGGTCGGTATTGGGACCTGTTCTCTTCAACATATTAACCCCTTACCGGCATCGGACGTACTATACCGTCCGATGCCGGCTCCCCTGCTTTGATGCAGGGCTCCGCGGTGAGCCCGCACCAAAGCCGGGACATGTCAGCTGTTTTGAACAGCTGACATGTGCCCGTAATAGGCGCGGGCAGAATCGCGATCTGCCCGCACCTATTAACTAGTTAAATGCCGCTGTCAAACGCAGACAGCGGCATTTAACTACCGGTTCCGGCCGGGCGGCCGGAAATGACGTCATCGCCGACCCCCGTCACATGTCCGGGGGTCGGCGATGCGTCTCCATTGTAGCCTTAGAGGTCCTTGAGACCTCTATGGTTACTGATTGCCCGTCGCTGTGAGCGCCACCCTGTGGTCGGCGCTCACAGCACACGTGCAATTCTGCTACATAGCAGCGATCAGCAGATCGCTGCTATGTAGCAGAGCCGATCGTGCTGTCCCTGCTTCTAGCCTCCCATGGAGGCTATTGAAGCATGGCAAAAGTTAAAAAAAAAAGTTTAAAAAAATGTGAAAAAAATAAAAAAACCATAAAAGTTTAAATCACCCCCCTTTCGCCCCAATCAAAATAAATCAATAAAAAAAATATCAAATCTACGCATATTTGGTATCGCCGCACTCAGAATTGCCCGATCTATCAAATAAAAAAAAGTATTAACCTGATCGCTAAACAGCGTAGCGGGAAAAAAACTCGAAACGCCAGAATTACGTTTTTTTGGTCGCCGCGACATTGCATTAAAATGCAATAACGGGCGATCAAAAGAACGTATCTGCACCGAAATGCTATCATTAAAAACGTCATCTCGGCACGCAAAAAATAAGCCCTCAACCGACCCCAGATCACGAAAAATGGAGACGCTACGAGTATCGGAAAATGGCGCAATTTTTTTTTTTTTTTTTTTAGCAAAGTTTGGAATTTTTTTTCACCACTTAGATAAAAAATAACCTAGTCATGTTTGGTGTCTATGAACTCGTAATGACCTGGAGAATCATAATGGCAGGTCATTTTTAGCATTTAGTGAACCTAGCAAAAAAGCCAAACAAAAAACCAATGTGGGATTGCACTTTTTTTGCAATTTCACCGCACTTGGAATTTTTTTCCCGTTTTCTAGTACACGACATGCTAAAACCAATGATGTCGTTCAAAAGTACAACTCGTCCCGCAAAAAATAAGCCCTCACATGGCCAAATTGACGGAAAAATAAAAAAGTTATGGCTCTGGGAAGGAGGGGAGCGAAAAACGAACACGGAAAAACGAAAAATCCCCTGGTCATGAAGGGGTTAATGATCTGGTAGAAGGTTTACACAGTAAAATATCGATATTTGCAGATGATACAAAACTATGTAAAGCAGTTAATACAAGAGAAGATAGTATTCTGCTACAGATGGATCTGGATAAGTTGGAAACTTGGGCTGAAAGGTGGCAGATGAGGTTTAACAATGATAAATGTAAGGTTATACACATGGGAAGAAGGAATCAATATCACCATTACACACTGAATGGGAAACCACTGGGTAAATCTGACAGGGAGAAGGACTTGGGGATCCTAGTTAATGATAAACTTACCTGGAGCAGCCAGTGCCAGGCAGCAGCTGCCAAGGCAAACAGGATCATGGGGTGCATTAAAAGAGGTCTGGATACACATGATGAGAGCATTATACTGCCTCTGTACAAATCCCTAGTTAGACCGCACATGGAGTACTGTGTCCAGTTTTGGGCACCGGTGCTCAGGAAGGATATAATGGAACTAGAGAGAGTACAAAGGAGGGCAACAAAATTAATAAAGGGGATGGGAGAACTACAATACCCAGATAGATTAGCGAAATTAGGATTATTTAGTCTAGAAAAAAGACGACTGAGGGGCGATCTAATAACCATGTATAAGTATATAAGGGGACAATACAAATATCTCGCTGAGGATCTGTTTATACCAAGGAAGGTGTCGGGCACAAGGGGGCATTCTTTGCGTCTGGAGGAGAGAAGGTTTTTCCACCAACATAGAAGAGGATTCTTTACTGTTAGGGCAGTGAGAATCTGGAATTGCTTGCCTGAGGAGGTGGTGATGGCGAACTCAGTCGAGGGGTTCAAGAGAGGCCTGGATGTCTTCCTGGAGCAGAACAATATTGTATCATACAATTATTAGGTTCTGTAGAAGGACGTAGATCTGGGGATTTATTATGATGGAATATAGGCTGAACTGGATGGACAAATGTCTTTTTTCGGCCTTACTAACTATGTTACTATGTTACTATGTTACTATGTTTTATTTGAGAGTTAAATCATAAATCATGATAGAAAGTGATGTTTGGGCTACAGAAATGAATGTTGGCGACTATGTTCATTTTCATTCTTGGGTAGTTAAATGTCAAGTTCTGAATATGTCTCATGATTGATTCCACTTTTTGAAGTGCAATATCTAGCTATTTATCATCTATCTATCTATCTATCTATCTATCTATCTATCTATCTATCTATCTATCTATCATCTATCTATCTATCTATCTATCTATCTATCCATTATATATCTATCTATTATCTATCTGTCTATCTACCTGTCTATCTATCGATTCCATATCTATCTATCTACAGATCTATCTTTAGAATCTGTTGGGCCCCATAGCAAACTCGGAAGCATACCTCCACTTCCTCACAATAGGAAAAGAAAAACAGCAACATAAGTAGCAATAATGGTGTCATGGATCTGAGACGCTACATATTAGTACTAAATAGCAGAAAACCATCATCTTACTACTTCCAAGGTACAAATTCCTGGCACCTGAGTAGTCCCCCTTAATAAGACTATGCACCCAATGTCAATCAACATTTCTCCAGTCTTATTTTCTTGTGGCTTCAAAGATTGATTTCTTAGTACTAGCACATCAGATTACTACAAAACAGGTATCATTTTTACTGTGCCAGTACCTATACAGCAATACCATTATATTCAGTATTACAATTATACTGTTTCTTTAAGTATAAATAGTGCATAACAAAATAGTAGGTGAAAAAAAACAGTCAAAGGAAATCTGTAACAGAGTTTTTGCCACTTCATCTGAGAGCTGCATAATGTAGAGATGGAGACCCTGATTCCAGCGATGTGTCACTTACTGGGTTGCTTGCTATAGTTTTGCTAAAATCACTGCTGTATCAGCAGAAGTGTATCACTGGAGGACTAGTAAACCTGCTGCCATGCAGTCCTCTATATTGATGAGCTCTGTATAACCACGCCCCTACCACTGATAGGCAGGTTTCTGCCTATGCGCAGTGTCCACAGAAAGGAAGAAGATGCCTTATTCATTCATCTAGATTATTGTCCCCACAAAAAACTATGTAATACAGTACCAAAAGAAAAAGCAGGGGTAGTAAAAGAAGGAAAATAGGAATAATAGCAGAAAGATTTAGAAAAGCAAGAGAAAAATGGTGGACATAAAAGAGAGAGAGGAAAGAAATGAAGCAGATAGGGACCATTGTGGTGGTGCCTGATTGACATATTTTACTAAATTGGGAAAGACTAGGAAAGTCAGAAAATATAACTAGAGGAGACTTTATTTATCTTGGATGGAGTTCCAACCGCTGAATTTTTATTTTTTTCGTCCTCAAAACATTAGGAAAATGATGATGACACTACATTTCAAGTTTAACAATTTCAATAAAAGGTTAGAAGAAAAGAAATGAGAGAAACAATACATTGTTCCTTCAAACCATGAAAGAATGGGGGTCGTGCTGAGGACCAAAAGAACTTTCATGTTGTTTCCTCCAACTAACAAACGTTTCCACAACTTCATAAAGCTGATTTTGCAAGTGCAGAGAAATAATCTATTAAAGGGAACCTGTCACCCCGAAAATCGCGGGTGAGGTAAGCCCACCGGCATCAGAAGCTTATCTGCAGCATTCTGTAATGCTGTAGATAAGCACCCGATGTTACCTGAAAAAGGAGAAAAAGACGTTAGATTATACTCACCCAGGGGCGGTCCCGCTGCTGGTTCGGTCAGATGGGCGTCTCCGGTCCGCTGCGGCGCCTCCCATCTTCATTACAAGACGTCCTCTTCTGATCTTCAGCCACGGCTCCGGCGCAGGCGTACTTTGCTCTGCCCTCTTGAGGGCAGAGGATAGTACTGCAGTGCGCAGGCGCCGGAAAGGTCAGAGGCCCGGCGCCTGCGCACTGCAGAGCAAAGTACGCCTGCGTCGGAGCCGTGGCTGAAGATCAGAAGAGGACGTCTTGTAATGAAGATGGGAGGCGCCGCAGCGGACCGGAGACGCCCATCTGACCGAACCAGCAGCGGGACCGCCCCTGGGTGAGTATAATATAACGTCTTTTTCTCCTTTTTCAGGTAATATCGGGGGCTTATCTACAGCATTACAGAATGCTGCAGATAAGCCCCTGATGCCGGTGGGCTTACCTCACCCGCGATTTTTGGGGTGACAGGTTCCCTTTAACACTGATTTTTTTCCAGATCCAAAAGCGAGACATTTGTATTTATGGTTACTGTGCTGAGAAATTCAGCTTTTGTTTGTGACTCACTGGCGAGACAGTGAAACTCCGCTTCCATCAGTTGGTTGGGGAATGACAAGTATAACTCCTAGTAATGTCAGTGGGAATTGTCATTGAGGGTAAGTACAGACCACAATGACAATTACAGCAGTATCTTAAACTTAATAACCTCTTTATTAGTTGAAGAGAGACACTATTTACCCTCCAGAGACATTTTACATTCTTAGCCACATCAATTTCCGTAGCACATGGAGCCTATTTGGAAGTACGTCAGTCCGTGCCCTAATAACCTTGAAGACTACAGGCAGCTAATAATCATTCTCCAATTATGACCTATAGTTGAGTTATGGAAATATTAAGTTTGCAGTACAGTCTTCCATTTAAAAACATTAAGTGACATGAAAGACTAAGCTTTCAACTGAATTAACTATTTTATGTATAATGTAAAATGAAGTTAAAGTCACAAGGTAGGAGACAAATTGATTAAAATTAGGTTTCTCATTGTCCCTCAACAAGGTTTAGTCTGCATGACTACCTTAAGGGGTTATCTGATGAAAAGATGTTAGGTCCATCAGATAATTGATAGCTAAGTGATATATTACTCATCAGAGAAGTGATAGTTTATTGCTTGGTGGGGGTCCGACCACTCGGTCCTCCACCAATTGCCAGCACCAGGAATTTTTTATCCCTGTTAGAACAATGTGTCAGTGTGAATGCTAAACCACAGCTCCATTCATTCTCTTTGGGATTGCTCCTTTTTACGAGACTACCATAGAGAATAACTGGAGTGGCAATCTGCATGTTCACCGTCACGCCATTCTAACAGCGATAAATGTGCCCCATTCTGGTGATTGGTGGAGTTCTGCAGAGTTTATAAGAAATAGACATCTTACATTTCCAGCATAGTCCCCACCTATTCCCAACCTACACAAACTCCCCATCCTGCTTCTTATCTTCCGTTGTGTGCTTGTACCTGCAGTGCAGAACAGTGACCCAATACTTAAAAAATTGTCATTACTATAATTATCCCATAAACATGCCACACTAACACTGTGCCAGATAGAAAGTGGTTCTAAACATAAAAACATCCCATAGAAGTAATAATGCCCACACTATGCTACAGAGAATGTAATAAGGCCTCTTTTTTGCCACCTGACAGGTATAATGCGCCATGTGCACTTTTGGAGATTATAATGTCACAAGTGCCTCCTTCAAATAATATTGACCCCTAAGTGTCCCCTTAAAGTAACAATAAGCACAGAAAAGAATTATGCCCCAAGTACCACCTGAAAAAGTAATAATGACCCAAGTTTCTCCCTTACAGTTAATAGTGCAACAAGTGTCCCCTTCAAAAGTAATAATGCACAAGTACCTAATTAAAAACTAAAAGTTCCACATAAGTACCCCAATAAGTTCCCAATAAGAACTAATAATGTCCCTGAGCAGGGGTGTACATTGAAATTACTGGGTCACATAGCAAAATTCCTAAATGGCCAAAAAAAATATTCTGCAGAGTAAGTGGTGTCACAATGGATAGGTGCAGTTACAGAACAGCACACCTCTCAAATTTTGAAGCTAGAGAGAGAGAGAAGTACTTGGTCACTTACGCGGTAAGTTTTCAACTATTGAAGCCTCTTTGTGTTTTCACCCAGTATATTATCTCTTTCATGGTCCCCATAGAGTATGTTGTCCCCAAAAAAATTGCCCTCACCCCCAGAATGATGCCCCACAGTACCCAGACATGCACAGCTTGATGGCCAGACAGTGCCTAAAGCAAAGTATGATGCTCATATAGTGCCAACAAAACAGTTCTCCCTCAGTGTCCCAAAACACAGTACAATGTTCCCACAACCCCAACATAGTATAATTCTGACACAGTGACGTTTCCGAGTATGATGTCCCCAATCATCCACTACACAGTATGATGGCCTCAAGACTCCCACACAGTATGCTCCTCCCACCACCCCTCCTACACAGACCACCCCCACATGCAGTATACGTTCCCACAACTTACCATCTAAACAGTATGATGCCACAACAACCCCCCAACAATATACACCAGGTTCCATATTATTATGCAAATGATATTGTTCTTGGATTTTCCTAAATGGTCGGTGCAAATGACAGTCAGTCTAATAAAAGTCATCACCTGTTAGATTATACATCGAATTTTATTGAAGAACCCTCCCAATGATAACAGTATAATCTCCAAAATGAATAAAAACTCAAAATGCACTGTTCCAAATTATTAGGCACAGTAGAATTTCTAAACATTTGATATGTTTAAAAGAACTGAAAATGCTCATTTGTGGAATTTGCAGCATTAGGAGGTCACATTCACTGAACAAAAAAGCTATTTAACTCCAAAACTTCCTAACAGGCCAAGTTACATGTTAACATAGGACCCCTTCGTTGATATCACCTTCACAATTCTTGCATCCATTGGACTTGTGAGTTTTGGGAGAGTTTCTGCTTGTATTTCTTTGCATGAAGTCAGAATAGCCTCCCAGATCTGCTGTTTTGATGTGAACTGCCTCCTACCCTCATAGATCTTGTGTTGGATGATACTCCAAAGGTTGTCTATAGGGCTGAGGTCAGGGGAAGATGGTGGCCACACCATGAGTTTATCTCCTTTTATGGCATAGCAGCCAATGACTCAGAGGTATTCTTTGCAGCATGAGATGATGCATTGTCATGCATGAAGATGATTTTGCTCCTGAAGGCACGTTTCTGCTTTTTATACCATGGAAGAAAGTTGTCAGTCAGAAACTCTATATACTTTGCAGAGGTCATTTTCACACCTTCAGGAACCTTAAAGGGCCCTACCAGCTGTCTCCCCATGATTCCGGCCCAAAACATGACTCCTCCACCTCCTTGCTGACGTCGCAGCCTTGTATGGACATTATGGCCATCCACCAACCATTTACTACTCCATTCATCTGGATTGTCCAAGGTTGCTCGACACTCATCAGAAAACAAGACTGTTTACAAATTAGTCTTCATATATGTCTGGGCCCACTGCAACCATTTTTGCTTGTGAACACTGTTTACGGGTGGCCGAATAGTAGATTTATGCACCACAGCAAGCCTTTGAAGGATCCTACACCTTGAGGTTCGAGGGGCTCCAGAGGCACCAGCAGCTTCAAATAACTGTTTGCTGCTTTGTAATGGTATTTTGTCAGCTGCTCTCTTAATCCAATGAATTTGTCTGGCAGAAACCTTCCTCATTATGCCTTTACCTGCATTAACTCTGTGCTTTCTTTCAGTCACAAATCTCTTCACAGTATGATGATCACTCTTAAGTTTTCGTGAAATATCTAATTTTTTTCATACCTTGTGCAAGGCATTGCACTATTTAACACTTTTCAGCAGCAGAGAGATCCTTTTTATTTCCCATATTGCTTGAAACCTGTGGCCTGCTTAATAACGTGGAATATCATTTTTAAGTAGTTTTCGTTTAATTAGAATCACCTGGAAAACTAATTATCACATGTGTTTAAGATTGATTTTAGTGATCCATTGAGCCCTGAGACACAATACCATCCACGAGTTTATTTGAAAAAAAAAAACAATTAAATCTTTATGACACTTAAATCCAATTTGCATAATAATTTGGAACATGGTATATAATGCCCCAACATCACTCTATCTCCACAGTATAATGCCCCCACAGACCCCACACAGTATGATATCCCCCACAAACCCCACCATAAAATATAAGGCTCCATAGCCCCCCAAAATAATAAATGAAAACATTTTTAAAAATAAAACTACTCAATCTACTGCTCACCATTTCCCTTACGCATTGAGTCACACTGTGCCATGTATAAATGGAGGCTTAGTTGGTAGTGATTTCATTATGTCTACTGCCCTGAAACTCAGACACGTTGGTTCAACAGTGGAACAGTGAGCCAATGTCGTAGTAGTGGACATCCCTTTAAATAGCTGACAAATTAAAGCTTCGCTTTAAATCATCAGGATCTAGAATTGAGAAAGATATTTATAAAAAATCGCATTTACTGTGATAAGTGTTTCTGATGTGATAAAGGTTAACTGCTTGTCTAGATGTCTGAAAACTGAACTGCCGATTTCCCTCCACTTCTAGCAATAACTGGCAGAATATGAATACATTAAAACCAGATTCAGACAATATCACCTGGTCTGCCCAGGCTTGAATGTGATACAAATAGCAATCTTTCCAAGTCTCATCTCATCAGTGTAAGTGAAAGAAAAGGTCAATAAGATATTACAAAGCCCTGCGGACTTCCTATTCTTGTTATTTTATTCACTTAGTAGTAGTCAGCTCTCTATTACACCTTATTGTATCACATTGTGTTCAGGTATAGAAGCTACCAATATAAGACCCATTCCTAATAGTAATGCTAACGATAATAATAATAATAATAATAATAATAATAATAATCATCATTTTGAGTGAATTTGGTGCAAGATCATAAGAATATGCTTTGAACCGTTTATTTTAATATAGCGACAATTCCCCCGAATATTCTTTTAGATATAGCTACTATGCAGCAGTGTTAAGTTAACTTATTAACACTAAGACTTTAGGAGAATCGAATTTACTACCTCTACGGATGAGCAGCAGAATATAGAGTAAATCAGTTTACAGCAGCCTATATTCTGTGAATGGATCATGTGCAGCGTCCACTCACTGTACAGAATAGACTGAAGTGAAAGATAGTGCTAGATATTCTATCAAAAGAACTTGCTGCAGAGCAAAAAATAACTGGATTTCCCTGGAGATCTGCAGGTTGTGTAAAATTATGGCCAATCCCAGTCCACACTATTCCACAATATAAAACTGAATCCTAAAGTGAGAGGACATCAATGATGCGGAGCACAAGCAGTAAATTAATATATGCCCAGTTTTATTTGTGCCACTAGTATTTGGAAAATCTGAAGGTGAAGATCCAACCAGCCAGTGCCAGGGCCATCGGTAGAAATGTCTCATGAGGATGTTATGCTTTCTCTTCTACATTTACATAGCACTTTGAAACTGATAGCTTAGTTTCCTGCTTGGTCTCCCTATAAAAATTGTAATGAAATGATGCCATGCTTAAAAATAAAGCAGCATTTTGAGAGCTGACATATGATTGCAGTGTGGTTACCACACTGCCATTGTGCTAGACCTTCAAGATCTTCCACAAAGGAGGATGGTTACGATCAGTCAAGTTTAGGTCAGACGCAAAACAGTGCGCAAGACGATGCATTTTCTACTGAAGTCTTATTATGGTGATGTGATGTCCCTAACTGGTCTATAGAGCACATAAAGAACTTCTCCATACAAGTCCTTAAATTGTTGGACTGGGGAATGGACACCTGGTGAAAGCCCAGGAAATTCCACAGTGCATCGTACAGGCTTAATGCCAACTTCTTTGTTCTTTGTTCCAGGAGAGGACGCTTGAGGCTACGTTCACACGGTCAGTATTTGGTCAGTATTTTACATCAGTATTTGTAAGCCAAAACCAGGAGTGGGTGATAAATGCAGAAGTGGTGACGTGTTTCTATTATACTTTTCCTCTGACTGTTCCGCTCCTGATTTTGGCTTACACATACTGAGGTAAAATAATGACCAAATACTGAACGTGTGAATGTGGCCTGAGAGTTCTGGTGGACTGTCTGATTTCCTGACCTCTACACCAAGCATTTTACTAACGTTTCTCACTGTGTGATGTGGATTTTTGTGGGCAATGGTTTTGGGAGCAGTCGGACGAGTGTTGACTATTGAGCTGTGTGTCTTAGAGTCGTAGAAATAGCAATCTACATAGTAATTTACAATTTCGAGTGTGTCATTTTGTCCATCCGCCTAGAACTTGATGAATGAAACTTGAGGAAAATACATACAGAGCATCTCTCACATATGTACAAGCCACAATATTGCTGACAAGAATATTTTATAGTGCTCCACTACTGTCCGTGTCTACTGAAAGGAACTGTAACTAAAGCCGCTGACCACTGCACTATGAAATGTAGCCCCCTCTTTTGTCGATTACTGAAATCCCCCCAGACACCTGTCACGTTGGCCCTCTTGAAATGATATATTTGTTGTTTTAAAGACACATGACCAGACTTTGAAGCAAATACACAAGGCTGAGGAAGGGTCTTAGTGTAAGCAGATAAGCAGCATGTGTTGCAGAGTCAGATTATTGACCCGTCCTGGCGTTCCTCACGTTATATGCCGCTCTTAATCTGGCTGGATAGCATTTCCTTTTTGTTCATTCAATGTCGTCACTAGTGAAATGCAAAACCTAAGCGCTGACTACTTTCATCTATCATCACAACTATAAAAGCCTGCCAGCAGAGTAAAGTGTGCAGATTAACTCTTAGGGCGGAAACAATACTTGTACTTTCCAGAATCTTTTCCCCTTCCCTCTTGTTTTCACACACAAAGCTGTCATTGTACTTAACAGCAGGGAAGGTGATATAACTATAGCATGTACAAAATATAACGTTACTATAATAATCAATAGTCCGTAGGTACAAATAAATAGTGACTAAATAATAAACAGCAGAAGCAGCCCAATTACAGTAATAGACAATTATCGCAGGTAGAGGTTTTGTACCATGTAATATTTTCAGTTCCTCCATGAAGATAACACAATATAAATTCATTCTATTCTGTTTTTATTATTAACTCATTAAGGACTGTGTGCTGTAAGTTTATGCAGGGTTTTTAGAGGTGCGTGTAATCTGTACACTGGCATTGCTCTAGGGGGCATCATTGGCCCTGATGGGATCAGTACCAAGAGATTGCACCCAAATTCTACAGTCGAAGCTGGAAACGATGTAATAACATGTACAGAGAAAGCAGCTTCAGTCCTTTCCTAGCTGTTTTTATTTAATCAGCAATATAGCATTGTTAGCTGTATATAGAATTACACTATCTGTTAAAACCTAAAGGGGGGATGAATAGACAGTGCTTCTCAGGGCAAGGAGTGGTCCGAAGAAAAATATTGCAACTTGCGCAATTTACTTCTGAGAATCACCCATTAAGGTCTATGGGTAAAAAAAAAAATTTGGACTACACTTGTATGACACCTGAGTACAGTCCGAATTTCACGGACTGACATAATGGAAAAGATGGAGAAACTTTTTTTTCTCTCTCCACTTCTGAGAAAATCAGATCACACTCAGATGAAACTCTGATCAGAGTCTGATTAGCATAATCGGACCGATTTTCTAGGAAAGGGATTGCAAGGGAGGATGACAAGAGGAGGGCGGAGGACTCTTATCACCCTCTTACTTGCTTAGTTATGATCTACTGATAATATACTATGATTTTTATTCTTGATTTGGTTAAGAAATTATATGTTAAATTTCCACTTCCAGGGTATTTTTTGAAATCTAGATAGCAGTAGCAATAATCCATGTGAATCCAGTTCACACAACTGTAATTTAAGGTGCAGAACCTTCAAACCAGAAAAAGTGACTTTTCCACACTGTTCTGCATCTTTAACTAGGACGAAAGAAAGCACAGGCTTCCTGCTGTCTTTTATTATACTGTCGGATGATTTATTTGCTGTAGGTGCTACTGCTTCTACATGGAGAAGTTTGAAAAGAGCCAACTACTGTTTCATATCTTTCAGGATGTGCTCGGGCTAATGCAGAAAACAGAGCTTACAAGCAATCCTTATGGGGAAACAGATTTCTTTCCCCTTTTGCTTTTTGTCTCGTAACTCACTAAATGTTTCTGTAAATTCTTTCAACTATGAAAGAGAAATTCTGCTCTTCTAGGCTGACATTAAAAACCTTTGTTGAAAGAGCCATTGCAATAAATGTGACCTTGAGGAAAGTTTGAGGCAGTTTCTATGACATTACCTACAGTTTAATTAAAATGTTACAATATTTTCAACAGTATCTATCTATCTATCTATCTATCTATTTACAGTTGTGTGAAAAAGTGTTTTCCCCCTTATTGATTCCTATTCTTTTGCATGTTTGTTACACTTGTGTTTCAGATCAGCAAACAAATGTAAATTATTAGACAAAGATAATACAAGATAACAAAATGCAGTTTTTAAATGAAGGTCTTTTTTGTTAAAGGAATAAGAAATCCAAACCTACAAGTCCCTGTGTGAAAAAGTGATTTCTCCCTAAACCTAATAACTGGCTGGGTTACCCTTAGCGGCAACAACTGCAATCAAACATTTGCGATAACTGGCAATGAGTCTTTTACAACGCTTTGGAGGAATTTTGTCCCTCTCATCTTTGCAGAATTGTTGTAATTCAGCCACATTGGAGGGATTCCAAGCATGAACCGCCTTTTAAGGTCATACCGCAGCATCTCAATTTGATTACGATCAGGATTTTGTCTAGACCACTCCAAAGTCTTCATTTTATTTGCCATTGAGAGGTGGACTTACTGGTGTGTTTTTGATCATTGTCCTGCTACATAACCCAAGTGTGCTTCAGCTTGAGGTCACAAACAGATGGCCAAACATTCTCTTTCATTATTTTTTGTAGACTACAGAATTCATGGTTCCATTTACCACAGCACGTCTTCCAGGTCATGAAGCAACAAAACAGCCCCAGATCATCACATTAACACCACCATATTTAACTGTTGGCATCATGTTCATTTTCTGAAATGCCGTTTTAATTCCACACCAGATGCCATTGGACATACACCTTCCAAAAAGTTCAAATTTTGTCTCATTAGTCCACAGAGTATTCAACCAAAAGTCTTTGGGGATCATCAAGATGTTTTCTGGCAAAACTCTGACAAGCCTTTATTGTATTATTGCTCAACAGTGGTTTTTCTCTTGGAACACTGCCATGCAGACCATTTTTGCTCAGTCTCTTTTTTTATAGTGGAGTCATGAACACTGACCTTAACTGATGCAAGTGAGGCCTGCAATTCTTTGGTTGTTCTAGGGTCTTTTATGACCTCTTGGATGAGTTGCTGCACTCTTTGGGTAAGTTTGGTCAGTTGGCCACTCCTGGGAAGGTTCACCACTATTCCATGTTTTCACCATTGGTGGATAATGACTCTCACCATGGTTTTCTAGAGTCCCAAAGCTTGATAAATGGCTTCATAACCTTTTACAGACTGATAGATCTCAATTACTTTGCTTCTTATTTGTTCCAGAATTTCTTTGGATCATGGTACGATGTTTAGCTTTTGAGTATCTTTTGGTCTACTTCACTTTTTCAGGCAGGTCCTATTTAAGTGATTTCTAGATTGAGAACATGTGAGGCAGTAATCAGGTTTGGGTATGGCTAGGGAATTTGAACTCAGCTTAACAAAGATGTGATGAACCACAGTTAATTTATTTTTAAAGGGGGGAGTGCAATCACTTTTTCACACAGGGCCCTGTAGGTTTGGATTTCTTTTTTCCTTAATAATAAAGACCTTCATTTAAAAACTGCATTTTGTTATCTTGTGTTATCTTTGTCTAATATTTACATTTGTTTGGTGATCTAAAACATTTAAGTGTGACAAACATGCAAAATAATAGGGAGTCAGGAAGGGGGCAAACATTTTTTCATACAGCTGTAGATAGATAGATTATGGTCTTCCATAGAAAATAATTCACTCCCATGGTCATCTGTACAATGTAATGCACCCCCTTGGTCCTTCATATAATACCCTTTGGTCCTCCATACACTATTATGTATGGATTTGAATAAAAATATTATAATAATAAGTTACCGTAACTACTTATCTTCTCCCCATTTTCTCATCTATCTCTCTATCTATCTATCTATCTATCTATCTATCTATCTATCTATCTATATATCCAATTTGGATGGTAAGAAGTACTAGTTTCTTTCTTTACACACACTTCACACAGGACCTCTGTTTTATGATAATACCACATACAGACCTCTTTAGTCTCTACTTATATACAAGTAGTGAGTAAAGCCCACAATCATACTCCAGCTCTTTGTTTTGGATGATTTAAAAAAAAAACCTCAATCTGGAAACAGACTGAGTGTTTGCAGATATTGTTTGCATATATATCATACACAGTGCCAAGAATCATCTCTCCCACGCACATTTTGAATAATTTCCAGCTCTAAAGTTTACATTCTTCATGCCAACTGATAGAAGTTCTCATCTTGAGAAATGTATATAAAATGTTACAAACCATGATATTGGAATATTTTCTTGCATTATAGTCAATAACATACACTACCGTTCAAAAGTTTAGGGTCACGTAGAAATTTCCTTATTTTTTAAAGAAAAGCACAGTTTTTTTTCAAATGAAGCTAACATTAAATGATTCAGAAATACACTCTATACATTGTTAATGTGGTAAATGACTATTCTAGCTGCAAACGTCTGGTTTGTAATGCAATATCTTCATAGGTGTAAAGAGTCCCATTTCCAACAACCATCACTCCAGTGTTCTTGTGGTACTTTGTGTTTGCTAACTGTGTTAGAAGGCTAATGGATGGTTAGAATACCCTTGAAAACACTTGTGCAAGCATGTTAGCACAGCTGAAAACAGTTTGGCTGATTAGAGAAGCTATAAACTTGACCTTCCTTTGAGTTAGTTGAGAATATTTTTTCAAACCTTGTCAATGTCTGGACTAGATTTTAAGTTCATTTGGAAACCCATTTGATTAATAAAAGTATGAGTTTTCATGGAAAACACAAAATTGACTGGGTGACCCTAAACTTTTGAACGGTAGTGTACATACCATGTTTTGTACCTTAAGAATGAATAGTAGAATGCTTTGTAAATTGCTATGAGAAGATGCTAGAATCTGTAAGAACTGTAGAAAATCTGATAACGCTGATTAGTTTCTGTTCACAACTGCGTTTTGCATTTGTTCGCCCTGATCTGTTCCAAGATCAAAATAATGGAGTTCATGTGTAAAACTACTAAATGATGGTTTTTGACTGAAGAAGAGCCAAGGATCAGACTGGCTTGTTAGATAGCTGGGGAATCCCCTGGTGGGCCCCTGAACCAACAAGTGAACCTTCCAGGTAAAAGAGGACCTGCTATCAGGTCAAAAGTGGCCAGTTGTTGCTCTTATCTTACTCCTGCTGTTCTTCTGAGTATTCCATTATATGTTTTCATCTGTAAATCCGCCCCATGTTTCCAGAGATATGGGCTCTTTTACTTTACATATGGGGCATGTCACGCAGGGTAATTTTGCAATGCAGCATATATTCAAGCAGCCAGAGAATCCTATGTGTGTAAAAGTGTGCCTGTGAGTAGAGATACAGTATATATGTTTAATAGGTTGCCATGCATGTATACATGTAGTTGTATGTACTCTACATAAAAGTGTGCTCTTATGTGTGTAAATGTATGCCTGTATGTGGAGAACTATGGGCCTGATTCACCAAGACCAGTGTTGTCCACACGGGCCTTCATGAGGAGTCATGTTGGAGTCTAACGTTCCTGATTCATGAAGAGGTGCACCTATCATCATAAATCTGGAGTGTTTGATTAGTGACGTGCACATCCGTGTGCTGCACCAGAAAGAACACACCAATCAGGGACTGGAATTAGATTTTTAATGTACAGAACGCCAAAGCTCATCATAAATTAGATGAGATGTGATGTCACTCCCCTGTACCAGCCGTTCTGCTAAAATTTGTAAAATGTATGCGCAACTCCTAGTTGGGTGTACAATCTGCAACTTTTCAAAATTTTTATGCATCAGTCCCTACGAGTCTGAAAGTGTGTCTATGATCGTAGTCTGCGTGCATACTGGTATTTATGTAAAAGTGAGCCTGGTTGTGTAAAAGCTTGTGTGTATATGTTTAAAGACTTGCATAGCAATGTGACTGCAGTTGTCTAAATGCCTGGATAAGGTAGTTTCTGAATCTTCATTTAGCATTGTAACTCAGTATTAGGATATTAAGGATTTAATATCACAGGAAATATATGTACCGTAGCATGTTTCCACCAGAAAATCCACAGGAGAAAATCCAGTGCTTATTACAGCAGTAGTATTGGAGTGAGATTTGATAAAATATCAATCACGTTCGAGAGATACATTCTGGAGCATAAATTGTGAGGATCTAAAATCTGCAGGATGTCATTTTAGGCTGTGGATGTTGTATGGAATTTGATATACCAAGGGTGAAATAACTAACTATATCTAAAGGGTGAAATAACCATCTATATCTGAATCTTTCTTTTGCCACTGTGATTTCTCCGCTGAGAGGTCTACGGTGGACAAGTCCACTGGTAATGCACTCCCAAAGATCCTGTCTCTCCTCCAGCTTTTTAGATTAAAACAGAATTTTAGTGGGGCTCAATGAGGTGGGAAACAGGAATTCATATCTTTTTAGGAAAGGTTTCCCCTCTCCTTTGAGCCAGATGGCAATCCTCATCATCTTGAAAGAAAGAAATGCCAGATCTCATAAAATATAATGTAAAAGGGGTCTTGCTTGGGTGATACTGTAAGGAGGTGGCGGGAACCCTCTCCTGGACGCTGTTCGCACTTTTACCTGCGACACCTCACTGTTTATTAACATTCATATATACTGTGATGTCATGTATTGTAAAGTGACTATACTGTTTATAGGATTAGGGATAGAATAGAGTAGGATGTAGGCATGACAGGGGTTAAGTAAATTGCAGGAGCAGAACAGAGCAGGGAAGTATAGTCAGGATATTTCCTGATTAAGATCAGAGGCCTGGGAAGCCTGCCCAAGGGCAGGAAGTGTGAGCAGGAGTGAAGCAGAGTGTCAGGCCATGGGGTAAAGTCTGCAGATGGCAGTAAGGGGCCCCAAGCTGGAGAACAGTGCCGACGGGCACCTGCTGGACAGAATCATCCCCGGGCAGGCTTCGGGGTCAAAGACCAGGGTGGGAGCAGCTGGCAGAGTGTTCCCGGCACTTCTTCCCATTGGGGCCGAACGAGGGGCTGATAAAGAGCTGGTGACAGGAAAGGCACAAATGAGATATGGATTGTCCAAGGAAACAGGTTGGACACAGATTGTCCAAGGATACAGGTGGTACATGGACTGTCCAGAGATATAGTTGAGCTTACCAGGAAAGAGAAGCTGATGGAGAAGATAGAGCCTGTCCGGATGCCAGGGAGTTATATGAAGATGCTTCTTGTTTGCCGTGTGCAGCCTTACTAATGAAAGTACTGCTCTCCAGTAAAGTTGTGCTGTTTGAAAAGACTGATGACTCTGAAATGTTTTGTGAAGCTGGAGTGACCGAGACTGAAGGGACTCCAGCAATTGAAGTGAGTACTCTGCTACACGCATTACACACATTACAGAAAAGACTTTGTATTTCCTCTGTGGAGCACCAGGGTGTGGGAACAGACCAGCCCATTGCCACGACTACTACCTTGGCCACCTTACAATACACTGAAGTTGCTTATAAATTGTATAATTTTCTTAAGGAAAAAAATGTCAGTTGTCAAATTTGCTATCAAAATTGGATGTCCCTGTCACTGTATCTTAGAAATGAGCTTGGTTCTAGCACTGCATCTAGGCAGTGAGCTTGGTTCTAGCACTGCATCTAAGCAGTGAGCTTGGTTCTAGCACTATATCTAAGCAATGAGCTTGGTGCTAGCACTGCATCTAGGTAATGAACTTTGTTCTAACACTGCATCTAAGCAGTGAGCTTGGTTCTAGCACTGCATCTAAGCAGTGAGCTTGGTTCTAGCACTGCATCTAAGCAGTGAGCTTGGTTCTAGCACTATATCTAAGCAATGAGCTTGGTGCTAGCGCTGCATCTAGGTAATGAACTTCGTTCTAACACTGCATCTAAGCAGTGACCTTGGTTCTAGCACTATATCTAAGCAATGAGCTTGGTGCTAGCACTGCATCTAGGTAATGAACTTCGTTCTAACACTGCATCTAAGCAGTGACCTTGGTTCTAGCACTATATCTAAGCAATGAGCTTGGTGCTAGCATTGCATCTAGGTAATGAACTTCGTTCTAACACTGCATCTAAGCAGTGAGCTTGGTTCTATCTCTGCAGCTAAGCAATGTGCTTAGTTCTAGCACTGCATCTAAGAAATGAGCTTCGTTCTAGCACTGAATCTAAGCTGTGAGCTTGGTTCTATCACTGCATCTAAGCAATGAGCTTGGTTCTATCACTTCAGCTAAGCAATGTGCTTGGTTTTAGCACTGCATGTAAACAATGCTTGGTTCTAGCACTGTATCTAAGCAATGAGCTTGGTGCTAGCACTGCATCTAAGCAATGAGCTTGGTTATAGCGCTGCATCTAAGCAGTGAGTTTGGTTCTAGCACTGCATCTAAGAAATGAGCTTCGTTCTAGCACTGCATCTAAGCAGTGAGCTTGGTTCTATTACTGCATCTAAGCAATGAGCTTGATTCTGCACTGCATCTAAGCAGTGAGCTTGGTTCTATCACTGCATCTAAGCAATGAGCTTGGTGCTAGCACTGCATCTAAGCAGTGAGCTTGGTTCTATCACTGCAGCTAAGGAATGAGCTTGGTGCTAGCACTGCATCTAAGCAATGAGCTTGCTTCTGTTAACATATTTTAATACTAGGCTTGATTTATAGTAATATTTTTTATAATATACATTTAGAGAGCAAAAAGCAATAACTAAGCAAGACTTATTTACCATTTGTACAACTTCTAAAAATGTTTTATTCCACATGGTGAATATTGCTATTTATGTCACATATGCAGTACATTTTGTAAAGAAAAAGACCCAGCGCATTACCCCTCCTCCTAAATCAATGAATATAGGTTAATCAATAAACTTTATGTACATTCACATAATGCCATTGGGAACAAACCCTCATATGTCTATGTCAATGAAAGTTATGGAGCGGGGAATGCTGTGTGCTGGAGACCTTAGTAAGAACAGGCAATATATGCATTTACCGGTAGGGTGGTCCTTAGGATAATATCTAGTGATGGGTCCTGGGCACCTAGTCTGACACTGGAAGGCCAGATATGACTTTAATGGGATCTGACTGGTTTCCATTTTGTGTTAACTTTTTGGATAAAATAAAAAGCACAAAATGTACAATATTGTCACGTTGTTATGTTTTGTACATGAAGTAAACAGGACAAAATAGCTTAGTAAACAGCAAACATTTTGGAGTTAAACTCAGAGTTTGGGTTTGGGAATAAAGTGTAATGTAAGAGTAGCTGTATAGAATACACATAAGGCATCGCTCAACTGCGCGACTCAGGACTCGGGGCATTGGAAGATTTCTTACAGAAAGAGAGACACTTAGGCTATGTGCACACATTGGGTAAATGGATGCAGAAATTTCTGCACTATTTCTGCATCTCTTGGCAGGAAAAACGCAGTTGCAAAAAAATGCAATGCTTTTTTGCCCCGTGCTTTTGATTTGAAGTCAATGGTGAAAAACGCAGGGCAAAAACGCACAGAGAATTGACATGCTGCAGATTATTTTCTGCACCAAATCTGCAAATCAAAAATAAGCAATGTGTGCATGACACTTCGGGTTTCTCATTAACTTTGCTGGCATCGGGATTGCTTCAGGTTATGCTAGCAAATCTGCATGGCAAAAAGGCACCAAATCTGCAATGTGTGCACATAGCCTAGATTTGACCTTCTAACATGTCTGATTGACAGGCCAACAATTTCTGTTTTTATATTTATTTTACTCACTTACATAGCACCATTACTTCCACAGCTCTTTCCAGATATTATCATCACTGCCCCCATTGGGGCTCACAATCTACATTCCCTATCAGTATGTCTTTGGAGTGTGGGAGGAAACCGGAGAACCTGGAGGAAACCCACGCAAACTCAGGGAGAACATACAAACTCCTTGCAGATGTTGTCCTTGGTGGGATTTGAACCCAGGACCTTAGGGCTACTGTGCTAATCACTGGGTCACCATTCTGTTGTTGGAAATCCTATCTAACTATGGAGAAAACTAATAATGCATTCCATTTATACTTATAATTAGATTGCGATACTCTATTTTATTGAGTGTTAAAACTACATGAAAGAGATGTAAAAACAAGATGCACAATACAAAAAATACTTCATTATCACAGGTTGTAAACTACAAGGACTTTGCGGGAGCGGTAGACTGATAGCGAGTATTAGGAACACATTTCTCTATAAATATGTATCATATTTTACTTTAAACCTTGGCAACCTGACGTTTGCCATCTGGAAATAATACTTTACCTTGCCATGGTTAGAGGCCTGTACTTGTGCTTGAAGAAATTGAAATACCTGCGTGAATATAAATCACATTTTTGTATTTTTCCGATTTTAATAGGCTTTCTATTTAGCATATGTATGTGCTCAAAACTAGTGAGCAATATAAATATTTTTTATCTGAAATAGTTTCTATCATATTATCGAGCAATGTTTGTGAATCCATTGAGGCGAGCAGCTGTGATGTGAAGCTGAGGCCCAGGATAATTCCCTTGCTGTCCATAGTGTAACTCGCATTCATTAATCTTTATAGAATCAGTATATTCCCATTGGAGCACAATTCTTCTTAAACATAAGGACTTGGAAATTGGAGTAGACACCTAAGGAACACAATATTTCATACTGAAATGTAAGATTTCAATACTAGGCGCCAAAGGCTGTATCCTTGTCTTAACCAGCACATTTAGCAATATAGTGGAAATGACATGCCATACTTAGTTAATCATAGCTTTTGGTATAAGACTAGAATAGTCCATTTACTCCTGAACTATTAAATTAATGGCTATTGAGGGTAATACAGATCTCGGGAAATAGTTTTGAAGAAACACAAGTTATGTTTATGGCTTTCCAGTAAAATGCAAAGATAAATCCATGATCTTATTTTTTGCTGTCTACCATTTATAATAGTTTTTTTAACTACCCCATACATTAGATGTTGCTAAACTGATAATAGAAAATAAGATCTGAGTCAGCAATGCAATTATTCAAAGAATCAAGCTTTTGTATATGAACTGAGAATTGACAACTTTTATTGTATGTTTTACTTAACCCCTTCACCCCAAAGCCTTTTTTCACCTAAGTGACAGGGCCAATTTTTACAATTCTGACCACTGTCACTTTATGAGGTCATAACTCTGAAACGCTTCAACGGATCCTGGTGATTCTGACACTGTTTTCTCGTGACATATTGTACTTCATGATAGTGGTAAAACTTCTTCGATATGACTTGCATTTATTTGTGAAAAAAACAAAAATTTGTCGGAAATTATGAAAATTTAGCAATTTTCAAACTCTTAGTTTTTATGCCCTTAAATTAGAGAGTTATATCACATAATATAGTTAATAAACAACATTTCCCACATGTCTGCTTTACATCAGCACAATTTTGGAAACATAATTATTTTTTGTTAGGACGTTATAAGGGTTAAAAGTTGACCAGCGATTTCTCATTTTTGCAACAAAATTTGCAAAACCATTTTTTTACAGACCACCTCACACTTGAAGTGACTTTGAGGGGTCTATATGACAGAAAATGCCCAAAAGTGACACCATTCTAAATACAGCACCCCTCAAGGTACTCAAAACCACATTCAAAAAGTTTATTAACCCTTCAGGTGCTTCACAGGAATTTTTTGAATGTTTAAAAAAATTTAACATTTAACTTTTTTTTCACAAAATTTTTACTTCAGGTCCAATTTGTTTCATTTTACCAAGGGTAACAGGAGAAATTGGACCACAAGAGTCGTTGCACAATTTGTCCTGAGTACGCCGATACCCCATATGTGGGGGTAAACCACTGTTTGGGCACATGGCAGAGCTCGGAAGGGAAGGAGCGCTATTTGACTTTTCAATGCAAGATTTGCTGGAATTGAGATCGGAGCCCATGTCACGATTGGAGAGCCTCTGATGTGCCTAAACAGTGGAAACCCCCACAAGTGACACCATTTTGGAAAGTAGACCCCCTAAGGAACTAATCTAGATGTGTGGTGAGCACTTTGAACCTCCAAGTGCTTCACAGAAGTTTATAATGTAGAGCCGTAAAAAAAAATTTTTTATTAATTTTTCCAAAAAATGATCTTTTTGCCCCAAATTCTTTAATTTTCCCAAGGGTAAAAGGATAAATTGGACCCCAAAAGTTGTTGTGCAATTTGTTCTGAGTACGTCGATACTTCATATATGGGGATAAACCACTGTTTGAGCGCATGGCAGAGCTCGGAAGGGAAGGAGTGCCATTTGACTTTTCAATGCAAAATTGGCTGGAATTGAGATCGGACGCCATGTCGCCTTTGGAGAGCCCCTGACGTGCCTTAACAGTGGAAACCCCCCACATGTGACCCCATTTTGGAAAGAAGACCCCCTAAGGAACTTATCTAGATGTGTGGTGAGCACTTTTAACCCCCAATTGTTTCACTAAAGTTTAGAATGTAGCATTGTGAAAATTAAAAAATCATTTTTTCTTTCCACAAAATGATGTTTTAGCCCGCAATTTTTTTTTCCCAAGGGTAACAGGAGAAATTGGACCACAAATGTTATTGTCCAATTTGTCCTGAGTACGCTGATACCCCACATGTGGGGGGGAACCACCGTTTGAGTGCATGGCAGAGCTCGGAAGGGAAGGAGCACCGTTTGAAATGCAGACTTAGATGGAATGGACTGCAGGTGTCATGTTGCATTTGCAGAGCCCCTGATGTACCTAAACAGTAGAAACCAACCACAAGTGACCCCATATTGGAAACTAGACCCCCCAAGGAACTTATCTAGATGTGTTGTGAGAGCTTTGAACCAACAAGTGTTTCACTACAGTTTATAACGCAGAGCCGTGAAAATAAAAAAAAAAATTTTTTCCACGAAAATGATATTTTATCCCCTATGTTTTTATTTTCCCAAGGGTAACAGGACAAATTGGACCCCAAAAGTTGTTGTCCAACTTGTCCTGAGAATGCTGATACCCCATATGTTGGGGGGAACCACTGTTTGGGTGCACGGCAGAGCTCGGAAGGGAAGGAGCGCCATTTGAAATGCAGACTTAGATGGATTGGTCTGCAGGCGTCATGTTGCATTTGCAGAGCCCCTGATGTACCTAAACAGTAGAAACCCCCCACAAGTGACCCCATATTGGAAACTAGACCCCCAAAGGAACTTATCTAGATGTGTTGTGAGAGCTTTGAACCAACAAGTGTTTCACTACAGTTTATAACGCAGAGCCGTGAAAATAAAAAATATTTTTTTTTCCACGAAAATGATATTTTATCCCCTATGTTTTTATTTTCCCAAGGGTAACAGGACAAATTGGACCCCAAAAGTTGTTGTCCAACTTGTCTTGAGAACGCTGATACCCCATATGTTGGGGGGAACCACTGTTTGGGCACACAGGAGAACTCGGAAGGGAAGGAGCACTGTTTTACTTTTTCAAAGCAGAATTGGCTGGAATTGAGATCGGACGCCCCCTGATGTGCCTAAACAGTGGAAACCCCCAATTATAACTGAAACCCTAACCCCAACCCTAACCCTAGCCCTAACCCTAACCCTAGCCCTAGCCCTAACCCTAGCCCTAACCCTAGCCCTAGCCCTAGCCCTAACCCTAGCCCTAACCCTAGCCCTAACCCTAGCACTAATGGGAAAATGGAAATAAATACATTTTTTTACATTTTATTATTTTTCCCTAACTAAGGGGGTGATGAAGGGGGGTTTGATTTACTTTTATAGCGTTTTTTTGGCGGATTTTTATGATTGGCAGCTGTCACACACTAAAAGACGCTTTTTATTGCAAAAAATATTGCATCACCACATTTTGAGAGCTATAATTTATCCATATTTTGGCCCACAGAGTCATATGAGGTCTTGTTTTTTGCGGGAAGAGTTGACGTTTTTATTGGTAACATTTTCGGGCAGATGACATTTTTTGATCGCTTTTTATTCCGATTTTTGGGAGGCGGAATGAACAAAAACCAGCAATTCCTGAATTTCTTTTAGGGGGGGCGTTTATACCGTTCCACGTGTGGTAAAATGGATAAAGGAGTTTTATTCTTCGGGTCAGTACGATTACAGCGATACCTCATTTATGTAATTTTTTTATGTTTTGGCGCTTTTACACAATAAAAACTATTTTATATAAAAAAATAATTGTTTTTGCATCGCATTATTCTGAGAGCTATAACTTTTTTATTTTTCTGCTGATGATGCTGTATGGCAGCTTTTTTTTTGCGGGACAAGATGACGTTTTCAGCGGTACCATGGTTATTTATATCCGTCGTTTTGATCGCGTGTTATTCCACTTTTTGTTCGCCTGTATGATAATAAAGTGTTGTTTTTTGCCTTGTTTTTTTTTTTTTTTTTTGCGGTGTTCACTGAAGGGGTTAACTAGTGGGATAGTTTTATAGAGCGGGTCGTTACGGACGCGGCGATACCAAATATGTGTACATTTATTGTTTTTGTTTTTTTTTACATAAATAAATGGATTTATTGGGAAATGTTTGTTTTTTTTATTTGGGGATTTTTTTTTTTTTTTTTTTTTACACATTCTATTTTTTTTTTTTTTAACTTTCTAACATTGTCCCAGGGTGGGACATCTCTGTATTAGATCAGATCGTTGATCTGACACTGTGCATAGCACACTGTCAGATCAACGATCTGACAGGCAGCTTAGCTGGCTCTCCAGCGCCTGCTCTCAGCAGGCGCCGGCTAGCCAGGTCACTTCATGACCCGGAAGGAGTCCGGCGGCAATCTTGGATCCGGGGACTCCTTCCGGGTCACCGGAGCAACGCGATCTCATTGCGTTGCTCCGCTGGGAGAGCGCAGGGAGCCCCCGTCCCTGCGCGATCCCCCTCTATGCCGCTGTCACTACTGACAGCGGCATCAGAGGGGTTAAATGCCCGCGATCGGCGATAGCGCCGATCGTGGGCATTGCTGCGGGGTGTCAGCTGTCGTATACAGCTGACACCTGCACCCGATCACCGCGGCGCTCAGCGCGAGACCGCGGTGATCGGTGCGCCGTACTAGTACTGCTGCTGGCACTAATGCAGTGCCGGCAGCGCAGTACTAGTACGGCGCATGTCGCGAAGGGGTTAAAGTAAACCTGTCATCAGGATATTGCTAAGTAAACTACAAGCATTGTCAGGTTGTCACCTTTACACTGATTAAAATGATACCTGGATGTAAGAAATCCGTCTTGTGGTTGTTGTTTAATCTTTGTTTGTAGTTTTCAGTTCATGAGAGTATGTTGCTTTGGGGAGGGCCTATGGGCGGGGCTTTATTTTGTGCTCTGGCCTCCACTTCATCATTGTGACGTAAATGACAGGTAATTGAACCCCCCAACCAGTGGGTGGGGCTTGCAAAGATTAAGCTCTTCGCTTTTAGATAGATGCTACTGTGGATGCGGCGGCACTTTTGCTGGAGAAAATAGAAATTGGACTCAAGGAAAATTGCACTATTTTGTTGGAGTAAAAAAAATTGTCTCCAGCAAATTGGCGGCGGCACATGTGCAGTAGCATTTATGGTAAACGATTGATGATTTTTTTTTTCTCCAACAAAATGGCACTGGTGGCGCATGCACAGTAGCATCTGTCAGCAAGCAATGCTCTTAATCCATGCAAGCCCCGCCCACTGGTCTCTCAGTGACCTGTCATTCAAGCCACAATTATGAAGAAGCCAGAGCACCAAACAAAGCCCCGCCCACAGGCCACCCCAAAGCACAAGAATCTCATTCACTCAAAACTGAAAATAAAGATTAAACAAGAACCACTAGACAGATTTCTTCAACCCAGGTATCATTTTGATCAGTATAACAGCGACAACTTGACAATGCCTGTAGTTTACTTAGCAATATCCTCATGACAGGTTTGATTTAAAGGAAAAAAAAGAAAGATAGAAAATGTCATTATAAATACATTTCTAAATACCTTTAGGAAGTTAATAGGAACAGTACATTAAAATGGCTGCTGTCTTGATACCCAGAGAGATCCCTGTCCTACTAAATTACTAGGGTAGGAGCCTGTGAGCATGTGCAATAGGAATCTCTGCCTCTTTCCTTTATGTGTAAAAAAATGTGCTCACAGTGGATAGTCTGATATAATACTGGACATACCAGGGGTGCTGATATGGGTGTCTACCCCATCTGTCTAATCTAATACTGGAGGTACGAGAGGTGCTGAAGTAAAAACAGGCTGTTCTTGCTGCTGTCCACCCTATGTTTCTGATCCACTGTAGGAGAAACCAGGGGTGCCAAGATAAGAAGTGGCTGCTGACAATGCTGAGGGGAAGACACCAGTTATTAGTGACAGGTTGAAGAGATGGGTTAGAGTTGGGTTGAAGACTGAGGTAAGGTTTGGAATGAGGTGGGATGGGATTGGGTCAAGTTCACAGGTGGTGAGTAAAGAGGAAAGTTGATCTTCCATTATGTTGGAGAAGTTGGTTTTAGAGGAGGAGAGTTGAGTAGTTATGAGGAGGGGCTGTCTGGATTTTAGGCAAAAGCTTTGCCTTATGTTGTCAATTGGATGGGCTACTCAACTCCCTTTCTTTGGCACCCGTACAGAGATATGCCTTGTAGATGAGGGCCAGAAAGAGCATGTGCTCAAGTGGATAGCAAGCGCTGCATCACATGGCCTCTCCTCCTCTTCCTCCACCTTAACATCACACACAGTACTGTCCTCAGAAGTGTAATCCCAATTAGCCTTGGTTCCCCTCTGGTCCCAAATCTCCAACCGCCCAACTGACTGTGGGGACCCACAAATGGGCAAGTCTGCAAATCTGTTTGCACATTTTATTCCATGGGCACCAGAGATCTGCTCCAAAGATTCACAGACTCAAGAGGAGGTGTTTAATATATTTGCTTTTCCCTCGCTGTCTACAACCATTCTTTCCTCACAATTTTTTAAGGGGCCTACACTTTCACTTTTGATTCTTTTACTATTGAAATAGTTGCAGAACACTTTGAGATTTGTTTTACTCCCTTAGCAATGTGCTTCTCTGTTTCCTTTTTGGCAGCTTTAATTAGTTTAGGTTTGCCACCTACCAACCTTCCCATCACTAGATAACAGGGGTTGGAGAACTAAACCACTAGACAACAGGGGTTGGAGAACTAAACCACTAGACAACAGGGGTTGGAGAACTAAACTACTAAGCACCTAGGGTTGGATAACTAAACCACTACACACCAGTACATGGAAAAGTGAACTACTAGACAACAGGGATTGAATAATTAAACCACTACACAGCAGAGGTTGGAGAACTAAACCACTACACAGAAGGGGGTGGGTTGGAGAAATAAACCACTACACATCAAGGTATTGGGAGCTAAAATACTAGACATCAAAGTGTCACTAGACAGCAAATCTTGGAATCCTCAAGGCTTTTGGGACAAACCTTTATATCTAACAATTTCTCAACTGCTTCTTCCTCCACCTCCTGTAGGGCCTCCATCTGCACCCTTAACCTCTCCCTTAATGAGACATGCTTTCCAACAATGCAGAGATAATCCCCCCACCTCTTTACTGCGCAGCCAGGGAAAACTGCAATCAGGCAGTGTTTCAATTAATATGCCTTGGAGATTGCAGTCACACAGCTCAAGAGTGGTGGACATCTATCCATGTTGAATTTGAGCAATGGTTGTTTCCACTTAACCTGGAGTCAGGGAAGGCCATGTGCGATAATGGTGCGAACCTGGTGGCGGACCTACACCGGGGCAACCGGTTAAAAAATAAAAAATAAACATATACTCACCTTTCCAAGGGCCCCTTGTAGTCCACGGCAGCTTCCGGTCCCAGGGTTGGTATGAGCGCAGGACCTGTGATGACGTCGCGGTTACATGACCGTGGCATCATGGCAGGTATTTCTAGCGCAGGTGCGCAGGGCCTGTGATGACGTCACGGTCACATGACCGTGACGTCATGGCAGGTCCTTCTCGTGCAGGCGCGCAGGGCTTGTGATGACTTTGCGGTCACATGACCGTGACGTCATGGCAGGTCCTTCTCCCATACCATCTTTGCCACCGGAACCTGCAACGGAAGATTTGCGGCCGGCACAAGCAACTACGGAAGGTGACTATAGCAGGTTTTTTTTTTTTAAATTATTTTTAACATTACATTTTTTACTATTGCTGCCGCATAGGCAGCATCAATAGTAAAAAGTTGGGGACACACAGGGTTAATAGCGGCGGTAACGGAGTGCGTTACCCGCGGCATAACATGGTCCATTACCACCGGCATTAACCCTGTGTTAGCGGTGACCGGAGGGGAGTATGCGGGCGACAGGCACTGACTGCGGGGAGTAAGGAACGGCCATTTTCTTTCGGACTGTGCCCGTCGCTGATTGGTCGCGGCAGCCATGACAGGGAGCTGGCGAGACCAATCAGCAAATGAATAACCGTGACAGAAGGACAGACAGACAGACGGAAGTGACCCTTAGACAATTATATAGATTGATTTGAAAGTCCTAAAAACCTTTCCATGATGATGACCTTATCTGTCAAAGTGTGCTTTCACTGTGGACAGTTCATCATCATCAGGTCCGAGGACACGGATGGATTACATTGAGATAGTATTAAAACATTTTTTGACCAGAACTTTTTGTATTAACTAATATACCGGTGTTAGAATCTATTTTTTAATATTTTTGAAAATCATTAATATATAAACTGAATGGATGTCTACTTCTATTGCATTAATTATGTAGCCACATTTTATTGTACAGTGTATGCCTTTGAATCCCACGAGACTAATATGTCATTGTATGGATGACATGGTGACACTGCGCCTTACAATCTTGGCACTCTGTCAAACCGCGGCAGTGTTACAATGAGACATTGTCAAGGCAAGTCTATTTTACAAATAGTGCTTCCACTTAAAATCATTTTACTCCATGTCATTTTCCGTTGGTTGATGGTATCAACATTTCCTCCACAATGGAAAATTAATGGCATCTTGGAGCTATTTGCGATAAATGCGGAAATGATATAATTATTTATATGTGTTCATTGAAATAGTCTATAAGAAAAATATATAGCTATGGAGTAGCTAGCCTGTTCATTTCCTTCACTTGTGTTCCTGAAAGGAACATGACATTTTCAAGAACACGGCAATGTGTGGTCATTACGGAACAGTGTCAACATTGATGAGAGAGAATCTCAATTCATCTGTCCTTTCGAAAGCTTGCTGCTGGTTTTCTTCGAGAACTAATCCTTTGATTGCCAGAGACAGACTTCATTAGCCCACACACAAATGCAGCGTTTTTTTTCCCTTCGGTGACATTTTAGGACCTTTAACAGGATTTTTGAACATGGAGCTATATCAGCACTGTTCCCTCAAAAGCAAAACGAGGCAGCCTAATCTTTTCAGAAGCTAATGCCAAAACTCTGTGTTTGCACCTTCATCGAGGTGCCCTGTTGTTCCTTTCAGTCCACTGCTTCCTGCAGACTCAATAAAATGAAGGTCACAATGAAAGAGGAGTTAGAAGGAGCTGACGGGGAGATTAGAAGGGGGAGAAGAACGTCCACATACGTGAAGGGCAGGGGTTGTTCATGAAAACATTCCCAGTAGTTATTAATGTTTATTTTAGTTTTCAGTCATTTTCCTTTTAACGTGATACCTTGTAGCATAACGTTATGTACAATCATCAGGGGACAATCTTGATGATTAAAGTTCAGAAAGTCATAACCTAGAAAACATGTACACATTTCTGCACCCAAGTGCCATGTCCAATCTTTAAAGTTTTCTTTCATTTTGAACACTTGTAGTAATTTAATATCTACATTATTATTTTATTACACATTCTTATGATTTCCTTAAATTCAGGACTACCCTAAACTGATTAGAAACACACCGTAAGTCACTAAATGGAATTCCTTCAAAAATAGCTTGGCATTTTCTATATAAGGTGCCATTTTCCATGTCCTCTAGGCCCATAATGTAAGCATGTCCACAAATTCAGCCGGATATCAGTTAAAGAGTATTTATCACAGAGTTTCACAATAAAAACTACATACATTGACCTGATGAGGCTGGTATAGTTACTTGGATAAATCTATAGAAGAATGCCTGTATGATTCTTTTGGAAAGTTTTCTTGCTCCAGCATGGCTAAAAGGCTAATTTTTATTATAGGATTATACAGGCATGGGTGGCTCAGTGGTTAGCACTGTTGCTTTTCAATGTTGGGTTCAAATCCCACCATGGAGTTTGTGTATTCTCCCTGTGTTTGCGTGGGTTTCCTGTACCTGTAGTACTTCGGTTTCTGCCCACATTCCAAAGACATACTGATAGGGAATTTATATTGTGAGCCCCATCGGGGACAGTGATCATGATGATATCTGTAAAGTGCTGTGAAATTAATGGTGCTGTATATGTGAGTAAAATAAATTATATTGGATTTTCAAAAGTAATAGACCAATTTGATAATATGAAATCTGGTAACAGATCAGCATTAAAGGATGTGGACATGTGTTGGCAGCATTGTCTGCTTTTTTTTAAATACATTGTCCTTATTGTTTAGTATTTTCACTTGCAAATCATAGATGCTCTCCTAAAATTATTAATATGGTTTGTATACCTGGTGTAGGCATGAAAAATGAATGTGAACAGAATAATAACTAATAAAGGCATTTACTTAATAGACTTGGAACTTTAGATAAAGGGCAATATTTTTATAGGAAAGGGGTTATCGAAACATGCGCCTCTACATATATATTTTTTAGAAAGCGTTCCTCATACATTACATTGCAAATTCATATTGGAGCAAAACAGTTAAAAAATATTTTACAGATACTGTATTACATTTTCTTTTTCTATTTTGCACTTTTTTTTAAGTACATCATCTAGCCTAAATGACTTTACACTTCTTATCATCACCGAGAAAGAAAATGTAGATTTCCATTTGATGCAGAGGGTAGAAACTACTAGTAGTCAGTCACATGCCTAAATTCAATATAATAGATTTTAATTAATATTTTTCAGTGGAGGTATGTTTTCTTTAGGAAATATGGAGTACGTGGGAAACTTGGTTGGCTAATCCTCCCTTTTCCTGTCACACTAATAGACTACTCTACATTATTAAAGTAAACATTGCCCAAATAACTTTATCATCGTCTAAGTTTTGCAAAAATAGGTCTGTGTTGAAAATTAAGGAGTTTTGTAAATTACAAAATTTGAATTAGAAATTTGTTAAAATGTGTCCCACAATTCAGTAATAAAGAATTACATATAGATGTTGCAACATTTACCAGTTATGACTTGTATTGTTTAAGATTATTGTACTTGTTTTTATTATGTATACCCCTCCTCACATGTAAAGCGCCATGGAATAAATGGCGCTATAACAATAAATAATAATAATAACATTTATCATAGAACATGGAGCAGTACGCTATTAAGAGTAGCCTGGCTCATTATGCATTGGGACTTGTGGACACAACCGTATTTTCAGGCCGATAGCTATCCGTCAGCACTCGGACCAATATTATTCAATAAGACAGTGTAGATGAACGATTTTCGAATAAGGGCTCGGAGACATGACCATACTTTCAGTCTAAGCGATATTTGTCAAACAAATGGATTGCACTCGGACCAATGTTTTTCAATGTGGCAGTGCAGAAAAGTGATTTCTTTCACTGACCAAATCGGCGTGTGAAAAAACCTTTAGGGAGAGACCTGTCAGTCACTGGCAGAGGGTGGGGACAAGTTACTGGGGATTTGCCTGTGCAACTTGTCTCCTGTGCGGCTCAGTTTCATTCAGCTATTAAACTATGTTTTTCTCTGAAGTGCTGTAGCCATCATCTGCCACCATGCATACAGCCATGGTGTGATACATGCTGTCCATAAAGCGGGAATCATATATCAGCTGTTAGTTTACCTTTCCAAGTTTCAACATAAATCAATGGTACAAACAAATATAACATTTTTGTAATAGCTCTTATCAGAGAACTCGGGCTTTTCCTCCATTTGTGAGCCTCTTTTACATTCTCCCTACGTCCTGAACTTATCATTCACTCTTAAAAACTGCTAAAATCCATCTCGCTCAAGACAAGACTGCTCACTGAGGGATCAGAATATAGTTGCAGTTGAAGTCTACGGAGAAGGAAAGTGAGAGTAAGATGCCTCATGGTTCATAGTAAAAATACACATGGAAGAATCTGTAGGAAATCAACCCTAAATTCTGTAAAATAATCATACCAATTTTTAGATTGATTTTGATTACAATTTTTACACAGATTTACACAAATTATTTACAGCATATACAGTAAATAAGGTTCTCTAAAGCCTCATTTGCATGCATTGCACTCTTATCTATCGTGACATTTTGGTGTGGAATGGGTGAACATGGTCTTATACATGTCAGGCATGATAAGGTTAATAGGCTAAATAGGTAATTGGATCTAGCAGCTATGATTGACCCAGGAATGTGACATTATGACCCCCATTAGGGACAGTAACCAATGTGACTGATTACATCTCATGTACAGCACTGTACAATGTGTTGGTAGGGCATAAATAATACATAATCCTATAAGTCTTGTGAAGAACACATCCATGTTTGCTGAGATTTACAGAGGAGTTGTTCTTTGTCCTTTACCACAGACGTCCTTTCGAGTTTGGATCTTAGCTTGACGTACCTTTGTGATGTGGTTCTGCTGCTTTAGATTTGCTGTATACGTGTAGACTGTAGGTTTTATTAAATTGCCTTTGGTATTTCAAAGAAGACTTCAATCTCCAATTCATCCATAATGAATAACCTGTGAATAATTGCTTGTCATGAACATTAATAGTAAAGTCATGAAATTACCTTAGAAGTAATTTCTTCGGCTCCAGCCTTTGCTAATGCCCTGACTGAAAGGTCACAGGTTCAAGGATTGACAAGGTCACACCATGTAAACCAGCCAAGACCCTCACAATGTATTACTGTAGCTCTTTATAGAACAAGGGAATAGAAATGTTTGCTTTATATATGTGCAGCCAATAATAACTTGAAATAGAAAAACCTTTTATTGGCAAATGCATCACTTTTATCTAAGCACCAGAACTAAGTATTGCTTTTTTTCATTATAGGTCCACCCGGGCAAAGAGGCAAAAGAGGCCGAAGAGGGGAACCAGGTATTATTTTCCTTCTTTTATGCAGTTATGCACCACTGTATTGTAAAATCTGAAAATATATGTGACATAAGTTGGACCACATTCTATGATTGTAGATCTGGAGTAAAAGGTAGATTATACACTTGCACCATATTTATTTAGCTTTGTTTCATGGTAGATCTTGAAGAATATGCTTGTCCTTCAGTGGGCATTAGGAAATATGGCAATATACATTAAATATAATATATCTTTTTTCAGACAGAGCCTAGTTAGTGTATAGTCTTTATACAATGTGGAAGATTAGCTGCATAGCAATAGGCAAAGTAGGATCAATGCAGTAGAGACCGTGAAGTTCGGTTCAGACAAAGCTTTTACTGTCCTCTATTGTTGATGTACAAAATAAATGTGAATCTTTACATCAAGGCACCAAGCCTAAATTAACACCTGCTTGGCTGACATCCCTGACCATACAAGTGTCATACTACCAACCATTCGTGATGGTGAAAAATACAAAAGTGATGACGTGTTAATATTATACTTCTCCTCTGATTGCTCCACTCCTAGTTATAATTTACAAATACTGAGGTAAAATTCTGAACAAATATTCAATGTGTGCACTTGGCCTAACCGGAGATTAGCAGTCCTCAGTACAGAGTCTCCTGGGCACACATCTTCTTTCCCTTCTTAGGCTACAGTCACATTATCAGTATTTGTTAGTATTTGTAAGTCAAAACCACATGAAGAACCATCAGAGAAAAAGTATAATAGAAACACGTGCACCACACAACGCATACACACCTTTATAAACCTGACAATGAATCAGCCAATATCTGGCCTGAGGCAGATTTGGTAGTGGGGCCTGTAATTCCCTTCCTGGCCTTGTTATCTCTTTAGTCTCATTCCATAAAAAATGCAGGTTAGAAAACAGGAATTACCTAAGACTTTAGCAAACCATAATTTACTAGTGACAATCAACTTGAACTTCTTACACCTCATCCAGCTATGCCTTCAATCCCTGACCCCTTGTCTTGTCACTATCTCACAATGGGTATAAATTACATACATTTGTTTATGTAAAAAAAAAAAAAATGCTTGACTGGAGTGCCCTACTGGAGATCTCTACCGATTTCAGAAGCAGTGTCTGCCTCGCACAGAAGCAGGGCTGTGGAGTCGGTGTCAATTTTGGTTGAGTCAGAGTCGGTATAAAATGGACCTACTCCGACTCCTAAAATCTACTATATAAAGCTGAATGTGTGTGTATGTCCGGGATTGGCATCTGCACCGTCGCAGCTACAGCCACAAAATTTTGCACAGTCACACGTCTGGACCCCGAGAGCGTCATAGGCTATGTTGTGAGGTGAAATTTTAACCCCGCGCGTTCCAATTCACCAAACAATTTTGCCCCTATCTACATAATGGGGAAAAAAGTGAAAGGAAAAGTGTTGGAGGCGTCAAAGCTACAGCCACAAAATTTTGCACAGTCACACGTCTGGACCCCGAGAGCGTCATAGGCTATGTTGTGAGGCGAAATTTTAACCCCGCGCGTTCCAATTCACCAAACAATTTTGCCCCTATCTACATAATGGGGAAAAAAGTGAAAGGAAAAGTGTTGGAGGCGTCGAAGCTACAGCCACAAAATTTTGCACAGTCACACGTCTGGACCCCAAGAGCGTCATAGGCTATGTTGTGAGGCGAAATTTTAACCCCGCGCGTTCCAATTCACCAAACAATTTTGCCCCTATCTACATAATGGGAAAAAATGAAAGGAAAAGTGTTGGAGGCAAATTGACAGCTGCCAGATGTGAACAAGGGGGACGTAAAGAGTGAGAGCGATGGCGCCAAAGAGTATATACCGTACAGTTGCTAAGGTGGGGCCCCGACATGGGATACTCACCACACACGGGGATATGAACACACACACAAAATGCGCCACACACTACCACGTGCTTGAACACATATACCACCCTCAGCACACATTTCACCACACATTCTCCAACCTCGCCACATAAAAGTCGAAACACAAAAGTCGCCGCTCAAAACTCGCCACGTGCAGAACTCGCCACATGCAAAAACTGGGCTCTTGCAAAACTCGCCACAAGTGCAAAACTCACCTCATGGAAAACTCGCCACACGCAAAACTTGCACACGCGGAAAAATTGCCACATGCACAAAAGTTGCAACACATGCAAAATTTGCCTCACACAAAACTTGCACATACTCAAAAGGCACCACACAAAACTCGCCACGCACAAAACTCGCCATGCGCAAAACTTGCTGCACACAAGTTGCTACACTAACCTGTCACATGCAACTCGACACACAAAAAGTTGCTACACGCATGTTGCCACACAAAACTCATCTCACAAAAGTCGCTACATGCATGTCGCCACACGCAACTCAACACACACAACTTGACAAACGAAACTCGCCCTAAAACACACACAAGTCTGGTCTTATCCTTCAAAAATAAAAATCTGATTAATAAGCAGACAAACTACAACAAATGTACCATATAGGAAATACGGCAGCTGTCAGTCACATGACCTGTCTATTATGTGCATGTGTGAGCTAATATATACTGCCAGGGGGAGGGCTTCCTGTTGGCTGGGGATTTATCAGGCTGCCAATTTAGCTTACAAATACTGAGGTAAAAATACTGAGCAAATAACGTGTGAACGAGGTCTAATACAGGAGGAGATGACACACAGGTATATACTATATACAGGGGAGATGACACACAGATATATACTATATACAGGAGAGATGACACACAGGTATATACTATATAGAGGAGGAGATGACATACAGGTACATATATATACAGGAGGAGATGACATACAGGTATATACTATATACAGGAGGAGATAACACACAGGTATATACTATATACAGGAGCAGATGACCTACAGGTATATACTATATACAGGAGGAGATGACATACAGGTATATGCTATATATAGAAGATGACATGCAGGTATATACTATATACAGGAGGAGATGACACACAGATATATGCTATATACAGGGGAGATGACACACAGGTATATACTATATATAGGAGGAGATGACATACAGGTATATACTATATATAGAAGGAGATGACATTCAGGTATATACTATATATAGGGGAGATGACACACAGCAGGTATATAATATATACAGGGGAGATGACATACAGGTATATACTATATACAGGAGATGACATACAGATGTATACTATATATAAGGGAGATGACAAACATGTATATACTGAGGTGAAAATGAGAGGTGGGAGGTGAAAATGAAAAGGTGTGAGTGCAAAATGAGAGGAGTGAGGGAAAATAGTGTAGTGATCGGAAAATGACAGATGTGAGGTCGAAATGACAAGTGTTAGGCGGGAATGAGAGGAGTGAGCGAGAAAATGAGAGGTGTGAGGGAGAAAATGAGAGATGTGAGGGGGAAAATTAAAGATGTGATTGGGAAAATGAGAGGCGTGATGGGAAAATAAGAGAAGTGAGGTGCTATAACTAACCACAGATATTTACTATGCCCAGGCAACGCCGGGCTCTTCAGCTAGTATATAATAAATTGGTACAGTAGTTCAATGCAGTTTGTGATGTTAATCTTTTCATAATAATTTGGGAAAGTTATGAAATGTCCTATAAATGTCAGTTCTGCTCCTGATCTAAGGATCTCGGCTTGTAGTGGAGATGAATCTGTGCTGCACTTTATGTACATGGTCAGTAGTGAGGCAGTGCGGTGGAGTCGAAGAGTCTGAGTCGGGAGTCAGGGAAATTGAGCAGTCGGAGGTTTGGTTTACCAACTCCACAGCCCTCCTCAGAAGTCACAGTACCGCGCAACCTGTAATTGGTTGCAGTGGTTGGGTTACTAGAAAAGTGCAACATCCGCAAGAGAACTGACAGATGAGTTTATCTCTGCTTATTATTTTTAATTAATTCATGACTAAAAAAATTTTTACAGAATAAAAAAAAATATTTTACTGCTGGACAACCCCTTAACAGTAACATAAATAGTATACCCATTTTTACCGAAAACTTATCTTGCAATGTATTTGAAGGTATAAGGGCTCCAATATTGTAAGCACCTAATTATTTTTCATGTGACTTCAACTTGCATTTTTTTGTAACAACATCTGCTCCCAAACGTTTCTGCTGCGGTCTGCACCTGCCAATTATTGGCAATAAGCTAACTCTTATAAACCCATCTGCTAAATAATGTGGCATTGATGGGTCCCACCTTTATGGAAATAGTAATTTGTCCTTTAGCTCTCATAAAATAGATTCTCTGCTGCAGGGTGATATTTCCCCCGCAACAAAACATTTTACTGCCCCAGAAGTAATGCAACAATAAAGAGATTCAATATGAAAACTGAATTGCGGCTACACCTGTTGAAGCTCTTTGTGCAGCCCTGCACTCTTTTCCAGTCTTGAATAACTTAATTGAAAGCAAAAGCATTGATTGAAAGCTTGATGCACTTGGATTAGAAAGGGAGAAAGCATTCAGCTAGATGTTTGCAAATGTTTCTTGGCATAGGCTGTTTGTGTCTCCTGACTGAATATTTGAGGTTTGTAGACTAGGCAAATAAGAGTTTAACTTAGCTACTGTATTTGGCAGATTGAAACATTCGTGTAGAGAGACACAGATTGCTGGGCATAGAGTAATGTGGATGGAGGAGGAGAAGGGAGAGAGAGAAAGAAAGAACGAAAGAAAAAAGAAAGAAAGAAAGAAAGAAGAAAGGGAAGAGAAGAAAGAAAAAGAAAGAAAGAAACTGCTATAGTAATTGTTCTTTGGCCTTACCTCAGTGCTGAATTCACAGCAACATTGCTCAGTGCTGGAGTATAATACCCTCAATGCTGCTGCTGCTTAGTTTGTGAGAAACAGGAAAGCAGATCTCCCCTCTGCTGATGCACTTGGAATAAAAAAGGAAAAGGCATACAGCTAGATGCTTGCAAATTTTTTTTTTTTTGGCAAATGTTATTTGTGTCTCCTGGCTGAATATTTGAGGCTTGTAGAGTAGGCTAGTAAGAGTTTAACTTAGCTATTATGTTTGGCAGATTGAAACATGCGTGTATGCCAGAGACACAGATTGTAAGCTTCAGTGGTACATGTAGCAATGTGAAGGAATGCATTGTCCGTACAGTATGGCAGATTTGATATTGCTTTATAATTTGTGTTAACTTAACTGTTACATGTATGTAAAGTATACCTGCATCAGAAACTTTCCATAAATGAATATTACATGCATGGTTATTTTCCAATATATCTTATTACCGAAATATTCTCTTTCTTAGCGTAACAGCTCTCCTTTCCCCAGTCACCATTCCCTACATCTACACTGATCACTCTCTCATTATTCAATGCTACAAAAATCCATTGACTGGACAGGTGATAGGTTATTAGCTTCACTGAGAGAACAGGTTACAGCTGGGTATAGAATAATGGGGTTGAAAGAGGAGAAGGGAGCAGCAACAGAGAGAGAAAGAAAGAATAAGAGAAGAGCAGATGCTAACACTGCTTTTAGGAATTGTGTCTCATGTCAGTGTTGAATTCACAGCAACATTGCTCAGTACTGGAGTATAATACCCTCCATGCTGCTGCTGTATAGTGTGTAAGAAACAGTGAATTGAGTTTGTATGTTCTCCCCGTGTTTGCGTTTGTTTCCTCCAGGTTCTCCAGTTTCCTCCCACATTCTAAAGATATACTGATAGGGAATTTAGATTGTGAGTCCCAATGGGGACAGCGATGATAATGTGTGCAACCTGTAAAGCACTGCGGAATATGTTAGCGCTATATAAATATAAAGATTACTAGATGGTGGCCCGATTCTAACCCATCGGGTATTCTAGAATATGCATGTCCATGTAGTATATTGCACAGCCCACGTAGTATATTGCCCAATTACGTAGTATATTGCGCAGCCACGTAGTATATTGCCCAATGACGTAGTATACAGCACAGAGCCACGTAGTATATTGCCCAGTGACGTAGTATATTGCCCAGTGACGTAGTATATTGCCCAGTGACGTAGTATATTGCCCAGTGACGTAGTATATTGCACAGCGAAGTAGTATACAGCACAGAGCCACGTAGTATATTGGCCAGTCACGTAGTATATTGCCCAGCTACATAGTATATTGCCCAGCCAGGTTTGTCACAGGTGAAAAAATAATAAATAAACATATACTCACCTTTCCGAGGGAGCCCTTGTAATCCATGGCAGGTTCCGGTCCCAGGGTTGGTATTAGCGCAGGACCTGTGATGACGGAGTCACATGACCATGACGTCATGGCAGGTCTTTGTAGCGCAGATGCGCAGGGCCTGTGATGACGTCGCGGTCACATGACCGTGACGTCATGGCAGGTCCTTCTGCCACTGGAACCTGCAACGGAAGATGGCGGCCAGCGCGAGCTGCAACAGAGGGTGAGTATAGCAGGTTTTTGTTTTTTTTAAATTATTTTTAACATTACATTTTTTACTATTGATGCCGCATAGGCAGCGTCAATAGTAAAAAGTTGGGGACACACAGGGTTAATAGCGGCGGTAACGGAGTGCGTTACCCGCGGCATAACGCGGTTCGTTACCGCCGGCATTAACCCTGTGTTGGCAGTGACCGGAGGGGAGTATGCGGGTGACAGGCACTGACTACGGGGAGTAAGGAGCGGCCATTTTCTTCCGGACTGTGCCCGTCGCTGATTGGTTTGCTGCAGCCATGACAGGCAGCTGGCGAGACCAATCAGCGAATGAATAACCGTGACAGAAGGACAGACAGACGAAGTGACCCTTAGACAATTATATAGTAGATTACTATTATTATTATTATTATTAGTGAAGCAGATTTCCTCTCCGTAGTAGATTCCTCATGCTGTATCCTTGTTTCTCAGTGTTATAATCTGTCTTTATGTGTTTGAGAATGAAGAATAAGTGATCAGCGCAGAAAGATTAGTACAACTAACTGTACATTTGGCATATGTGCGAAAAAGCAGATATAGAAAGCTCCCAGTGCATACATTAAAGGCATCCATAGGATTATCAGTGTCTTTTTGGTCTCCTTCAGTTCAATATACATCAGTATACCTTTATTTTTTCTGTATAGTAGAGTTTGGTGGATTAGGTTATTCTATAAGGAGACATCTAGTGAAGCAAATGGATAACATCCAGTATTTGTATTTAAATGGGAGTTTATGGGTGACATATGCCATTGCATGTCTCCATGGTGCCATAAAATGTGATGGGCATGCCTTGGAGGTACATTGAAAAATCCTACCAAAGTACATCTTCTATTTACCCTGTAAACATGGTGTAAATGTACTGTACACTTCTCATGTATGTTGTGGTTCACCTCCAGTAATGGCACCTTGGTTACATATGTACATCTTGTCCACAAAGCCGCTATACAGATTTATGTTTCTTCCTGTCCATACAGCAGCCTAGATTGGATGAAATGTACTGTATGTAAAATATCAGTGCAATGCTTACATTGTAATAAGATTTATGTGTAGCTAAATATATTATCAGAATAGTTTACATGGTCGTGATGATGTTGTACAGATGACTGCACTATTTTGAGCTATGTGAGAGTGTGAGATGGATCTCGTCTCATTCATGGGTACTAATTAAAGGTGAGCTCCTCTGCACAATACTGTCATGTCACATCATGTCAGGTATTCAGGGTCATTAGTGAGATATTAGTAATTGGTGTATATCTATCTATGGATTTAGGCTTCATTCACGTTGTTATTTCTCTTTCCAGATTCTGCTTCTTGTTTAGATGATATAGAGAGAAATATTTCTGGTAAAGGGGTTGTCCTGGATTAAAATATCGATGACCTATCCATTGGATAATGTCAGATCATTGGGGGTCTGATACCAGACGCAAATCGGCTGGCCCTAATCAAATAGCTGTAATCTGTTCAGATGTAAACAATATACAGAGCGGGAACAGCAGCCACGTCCATTGGTGAGTGGCCATTGTCAAGAACTGCAGGTTATTTCCCATTCTAGTGCTGCGAAACAAGCCACAAAACAATGTAATGATCTGCCCTGTCCTTATACATCTCATCAGTGGGGGTGTCTGGTATCGGACCCCTACAGAACTAATCTTAATGTGTTAGTGCAGGACAACCACTTTAACATCCCCATTGATTTCAAAGCAAACTAGCACAGTTTGCAACAATATCCTACTCAATAGAAAAGACCTACAATCTTGATGGATCCCATTGGGTCAGTGGAATCTGTTGGACTTTCATTTACTTTCACCGACATCTTGATGCCAGGATGAAAGAATCAAACACATATTCTATAGATCATGGTATGAATCATATAGAAGTGCCCATAATTTATCATTGGGATGTGAGTCTGAGCGGGTCACTCAGACAGAATGATAGATACAATAGACAATTATTTCATAATTGATTATTTCATGTTAATAACACAATTTTTTCTGTGTTTCCTTTTCATGTCTCCTCACAGGACCTCCTGTAAGTACCACTTTAATTTTTTATAATGAGGTTTTTTATTTGTCTAGAAAGATCCTTCATGATCTTTAGAAATTGTAATTCACATTGAAGTGTTCTGCCATTGACAGTGAATGAATGGTAATCTGCTGTTCAGAATACGTGTAAAATATTGATTTTCAGTGACATTATCTATTGTGGCTAGGTGAAATGCGTGACAAACAAAACTTTTTATGAAAAGTGTTAATTGTTCTGTTCCTGCTTTGTACGGTAATCTGAGTGGGTGTTTTAGTCGGTTGTTATTCTCACCATTGAATATCTACATTCTGACTTGCATCCAAATTTTCCTTATATGCCTGTGTAAATTATAGAAGTGGAACATATTGTATGGACCCATAAGAAGTGCATAAAGAGCTGCAATAATTGTTCATTAGTAATCATTGTAAAATAAAAAGCTATGCCATTTGCGTGGCCCTCATACATACAACCTCTTGAAATAAAGGTTGCCAACATTTTCAATATTCAGAAAAGTAGGCAGCACTCCATATCTTTTGAAAAATGTGCAGGATTTATTCAACCCACATGTCTGGGCAACGTTTTGGCTCTGGATGAGCCTTTCTCAGTATGTATAGGTACAAACTGTGTATATATTCACAAAGGTAAGTCTTCTAGCTTGATATATAGAGATTTGGTCCAATGTAATGCGCAAAAAATAAATTCAATAGTGAAAAAATAAAGACTCATTACAATCCCACGTACCCCAAAAATAATAATAGACTGTGTCACCACATCGGCCTCTACCACAAACTTAGATGAGCGTTTCGACCCTACTTCATCTGAGGGTCAGAGGTCTCTCTCTTTCTTCTAATAATGCAAAGCAGCCTAAAGACATGTCCTCGGATAGTTCTGAGAGTCACGCCCCCTTAATTAAAAAAAAGCAAAAAAACTAGCACTAAATAAAAAGGCTCATTTATTTGGAACCAAATGGCAGATTTTTAAAAAGATACAAAACCAGAATATTCAGGGGAACAGAATGAATGAAGTAATAGCAAAAACTGTCCACTTTTCAGCTAGTAACAGGTTCTCTTTACACCCTTCACGACATGTGTCATACATGTACAGCCCATTTCGGGTCTCCCCCTTTGATGTGGGCTCCGGCACTGAGCCCACATCTTTTCCCGCACTTCAGCTGATTTCAACAGCGGACATGTGCCCCTAACAGCCATGGGTGGAATTGCGATCTACCCACGGCTGTCAACCTGTTAAATGCCACTGTCAATCTATGACAGCGGCACTTAACACATTTAACACAATCGCGCCAGAAGCACTTCACTTATTCCTCCCATCAGTGCCTGTATCACATGACTGCGGGTCGGCGATGGGTTGGCATAACAACCCAGGGTTTGCAGGAGACCCCTGTGGTTGTCATTGCTGGATAGATATTGTCAGCGGTCATAGCAAATTAGCATTTCTGTTACACAGAGCAGGGCCGAAGCCCTGCTGCGTGTAGCACAAGCGAACGGATGATTGCAGCTTCTCGTCTCCCATGGAGACTAATAAAGCAAGTGTAAAGTAAAAAAAGTTTTAAAAAAATGTTAAAAAAAGAAAAGAATTTGCCCCATTCAAAATAAAATTGTTAAACTAAAAAAGACACATATTTGGTTTTGCCATGTTCAGAATCGCGCGATCTATCAATATATCAAAAGAATTAATCTGATCGGTAAACGGCGTAGTGAGAAAAAAAATTAAAATGCCAAGATTACTTTTTTGTTGCCGCAACATTGAATTAAAATTCAATAACGGGCGATCAAAACATCGTATGTACACCAAAATGGCATCAATAAAAAACGTCAGCTCTGCACACAAAAAATAAGAACTCACTCAGCCCCAGATCTGGGAAAATGGAGACAAATGGGTCCAGAAAATGACACATTTTTTTTTCTTTAACAAACCTTGCATTTTTTTTTCAACACTTAGATAAATAGAAAAAAACCTAGACATGTTTGGTATCTACAAACTCAAAGTGACCTGGAAAATCATAATTTTGCATTTGGAATTTTTTTCCTGTTTTCCAGTATACTATATGGTAAAACCTATGGTGTTGTTCAAAAGTACAACTCATCCCGCAAAAAACAAGCCCTCGCGTGGCCATATTTAAGAAAAAATTTAAAGTTATGGCTTTTGGAAGAAAGGGAGCAAAAAACAGAAACTCAAAAATGGAAAATGGCTCGGGGTGAAGGGGTTATGAAGCTTTTTATAGTTTACAACTAATAGCTGGACTATTTTTCATTGAGGAACTCTAATATGTTTTATATAAAGTCAAGTCTGAAGTGTTGGCACCCTTGAAATTGTTCTAGAAAATGATGTGTTTCTCCAAGAAACATTACAATTACACATGTTTTGGTATACATATGTTTATTTCCTTAGCGTGTATTGGAACAACATAAAAAAACTGAAAAAAAGGAAAATTGGACATAATTTCACACAAATCCCCCAGGCCAGACAAAATTGTTGGCACCTTTACAAAATTGTGGATAAACAACTTTCTTTCAAGCAAGTGATTCTTATTCAAATCACTTTTGGCAAATAACAGGTCTGGACAATATGAAAATCACACCTGAATCCAGATAAAAAGGAGATAAGGTGACTTAATCTTTACATTGTGTGTCTGTGCGTGCCACACTTAAGGTACCGTCACATTAAGCGATGCTGCAGCGATATAGGCAACGATGCCGATCGCTGCAGCATCGCTGTTTCGTCGCTGTGTGGTCGCTGGAGAGCTGTCACACAGACAGCTCTCCAGCGACCAACGATGCCGAAGTCCCCTGGTAACCAGGGTAAACATCGGGTTACTAAGCGCAGGGCCGCGCTTAGTAACCCGATGTTTACCCTGGTTACCATTGTAAATGTAAAAAAAAAAAAACACTACATACTTACATTCCGGTGTCTGTCCCCCGGCCTCAGCTTCCCTGGACTGTCTCAGCGCCGGCCGGCCGTAAAGCAGAGCGGTGACGTCACCGCTGTGCTTTACGGCCGGCCGGCGCTCATAGTGCGGGAAGCTGGTGGCGAGGGAACAGACACCGGAATGTAAGTATGTACTGTTTGTTTTTTTACATTTACAATGGTAACCAGGGTAAACATCGGGTTACTAAGCGCGGCCCTGCGCTTAGTAACCCGATGTTTACCCTGGTTATCAGTGAAGACATCGCTGAATCGGCGTCACACACGCTGATTCAGCGATGTCTGCCGGAGATCCAGCGTCAAAATAAAGTTCTGGCCTTTCTGCTCCGACCAACGATGTCACAGCAGGATCCAGATCGCTGCTGCATGTCAAAAACAACAATATCGCTATCCAGGATGCTGCAACGTCATGGATCGCTAGCGATATCGTTGTTAAGTTGTTCAGTGTGAAGGTACCTTTACTGTAGCATGGAGAACAGAAAGAGGAGAAGAGAACTGTCTGAGGACTTGAGGATCAAAATTGTTAAAAATATCAACAATCTCAAGCATACAAGTCCATCTCAAGAGATCTTGATGTTTCATTGTCCACAGTTCACAACATAATCAAGATGTATACAACCCACTGCACTGTAGCTAATCTCCAGGGCCGTGGATGGCAGAGAAAAATTGATGAAAGGTTGCAATGTATGATTGTCTGGATAGTGGATAACCTATCCCAATCAAGTTCCAAAGAAATTCAAGTTGTCCTGCAGGCTAAAGGTGCATCAGTGTCAGTGCAAACTATCCATCGACATTTTAATGAAATTCAATGCTATGGCAAGACACCCAGGAGGACCACAATGCTGACACAGAGGTATAAAAAGCTACACTGCAGTTTTCCAAAATGTATTTAAGCCAAAATCCTTCTGGTAAAGCGTCTTGTGGACAGATTAGACCAAGATAGAACTTTACCACACCATTCTGCTGCTTACTGAAAAAGGAATGAAGCCTATAAAAGAACACGGTACCTTCAGTCAAATTTGGTGGATTCTCAAAGATGTTTTGGGGTTGTTTTGATGCCTCTGGCACTGGGTGTTTTGACTGTGTCAAGGCATCATGAAATCTGAAGATTACCAAAGGATTTTGGGTTGCAATGTATGCCCAATGTTAGAAAGACTGTGTTTGAATCCTTGGTCATGGGTTTCAGCTAGTAAATCACCCAAGCATACTTAAAGGGACACTGTCACCTGAATTTGGAGGGAACAATCTTCAGCCATGGAGGCGGGGTTTTGGGATTTTTGATTCACCCTTTCCTTACCCGCTGGCTGCATACTGGCTGCAATATTGGATTGAAGTTCATTCTCTGTCCTCCGTAGTACATGCCTGCACAAGGTGCAATCTTGCCTTGTGCAGGCATGTACTATGGAGGACAGAGAATAAACTTCAATCCAATATTGCAGCCAGCATGCAGCCAGCGGGTAAGGAAAGGGTGAATCAAAAACCCCAAAACCCCGCCTCCATGGCTGAAGATTGTTCCCTCCAAATTCAGGTGACAGTGTCCCTTTAAAGAAGCACACAGAAATGGATGGAAACAAAGAGAGTTATGAAGTGGCCAACAATGAGTCCAGATCTTAATTCCATTGAACACCTGTGGAGAGTTTGTAAAATTGCTGTTGGGAGAAGGCACCTTTCAAATATGAGAGACCTGGATCAGTCTGCAAAAGAAGGGTGGTTCAAAATTCCAGTTGAGAGATGTAAGAAGCTTGGTGATGGTTATAGGGAGCAATTAATTGCAGTTATTTATTCCAAAGGGTATGCAACCAAATATTAATTTGAGGTTGCCAACAATTTTGTCCATCATATTTGTGGGGTTTAGTGTGAAATTCTGTCCAGTTCGCCTTTTTTCCCTGTTTTTTGTGATGTTACAACACACACAAAGGAAATAAACCTGTATAACATGTGTAGTTGCAATCATTTTCAGGGAAAAATACTTAATTTTCTGGAACAATTTCAAGGGTACCAACACTTTTGGCCATGATTGTATATACGATATATGGTAGAAATCCCAGTGATGAATTCATTCTTTTTTGAGACATGCACCTGTGGACAGATGCCGTAGCTGAAAAGATTTAGAAAATACAGGAAAACAGAATGTTTTGAGTTTTTCCTTGAATTTCTGAAACAGATCTGAAACATGGAGTGAAGTTTAAAATGCAATGGATAGAAAGAAATCTAGAGCTTCTTACAGCCAGAACTATGTATTATGGCACTTGAGTGTTGACATACCAGGATCATATTCGACTTGCAATATGATTTTTTTTACACTTCATGAAATTCAACAGACATAGATACATATTAATACTTCCAGCAGTGAATTTCACGGTCTTCATTTGAATATATAAAATTTAAGATTAAAAAATTTCTAATTCACAATTTGACTGAAAAATTGTGTTAATAAAAATTGCTTAGAAAATATGTCATTTTAAATGTCCACATATTTCTGACAAATGTATAGGAATATTAGTCTTGGAATATCATACCTGTCAGATATAAGTCACTGCTCTACAATTCTAAGTTATGTTCTGGTCATAAGTTCACATCATTTGCTGCCCGAGGTCACAACACCCAATTAAACAAATGTACATATTTACAAGACGCTAGACTACTGCCAACTTGCTGCTTCTATCCATGCTTACAGTATTTGCTAAGCCAGCTCAGCAGCATGCCATGTCAACATGATATGTAGGTATTATATAAAATGTATGAGGAAATTAGGTGGATGCAACTGTATGGTCAGTATGTTGTACAGTATATGCAATTCCATTACTAGCTTTCTAAATAAAATAACACAGTAAGTATATTTGGCGCTACATAGCCGTAGCTGTTATATATGTGGTCTGCATTACTTATACCCCCTTTCTTAATTACTGTGTACTGAAATTTAATTTTACAGCTTCATCTATGATAACATTGGTGGGTAAGCGGATGGTGTAGAATAAAGTAATGGTACCTATGGTATACACCTTAAATAATCACCAGCCAATATATTTTCTTCCACAATATTTTGAGATTTGTCAGCACTAATATAGTATTGAATGAATGCGCAGCTACAAATATGCTGAGACTTCAATACAACTATACAAACACTATGCTACTGCACTGGATAGGGTACCATAGAGCCATAAACTCAAATGCAAAATGTAGAACATCGAAGCATTGATCTTAACACTACCTATAATATTAAATTAATACACAGATATGAAATGTCAATTGAAATCGGAAAGAATACAACACAGATATACTTGCTCTAATTAAAACAGTCTTAGGGTATGTGCACACGTTGCGGGTTCTGTGCGGATCCGCAGCGTTTTTTTGCGGTGCAGAAATGCTGCAGATCCGCAATTGATTTACAGTACAATGTAAATCAATGAGAAAAAAAATGCTGTGCACACTTTGCGGAAAATCCGCTGCGGAAACGCCGCGGTTTAAAAGAAGTAGCATGTCACTTCTTTTTTGTGAATCTGCAGCGTTTTTGTACCCATTCCATTATAGAAAACCGCAGGGGTAAAAAACGCAGCAAATCCGCAAGAAAACCACAGCAAAAACGCACAAAAAACGCTGCGGAACTGCACAAAAAACGCGACAAATCCGCAGGTGCGTTTTCTGCCAGGAGAGACAGAATCCACAACAGAAATTCCTAAGCCTAATCCACAACGGGTGCACGTAGCCTCACAGCATGGGTGGATAGGGTACAGAAACCTAGGAAATAGCCATACTCCCAAATGCAAAATGCAGAAAATTTAAGAATTGGTCAGCACTACCTATAATATGAAATGAAAACTCAGGTCCAATAAGTTGAAACTTTAATACAAGTGTGTATATACATACACTGCTCAAAAAAAATAAAGGGAACACTAAAATACCACATCCTAGATATCTCTGAATGAAATATTCCAGTTGCAAATTTTTATTTATTGCATAGTGTTTGCAAAATGTGTTCAGAACATTAAAACCTAACAATTATCAATATAAATCAAAATGAATATCCCATGGAGGTCTGGATTTGGAATGATACTCAAATTCAAAGTGGAAAATCAAATCACAGGCTGATCCAACTTCAGTGGAAATGCCTTATGACAAGGAAAAGATGCTCAGTATTGTGGGTGGGCTCCACGTGCCTGTATGACCTCCCCACTGTACAATGCCATGACATGCTCTTGATGAGGTGGCGGGTGGTCTCCTGAGAGATCTCCCAGACCTGGAATAAAGCATCCGCCAACTCCTGGACAGTCTGTGGTGCAACGTAACGCTGGTGGATGAGCGAGACATGATGTCCCAGATGTGCTCAATCTGATTCAGGTCTGGGGACAGTCCATAACCTCAATGCCTTCATCTTGCAGGAACTTAGATAGTTGTTATATCTATCTCTCCTAAAGGTACCGTCACACTTAGCAACGCTACAGCTATACCGACAACGATCACACAGACAGCTCTCCAGCGACCAACGATCCCGAGGTCCCCGGTAACCAGGGTAAACATCGGGTTACTAAGCGCAGGGCCGCGCTTAGTAACCCAATGTTTACCCTGGTTACCAGCGTAAAAGTAAAAAAAAAAAACACTACATACTTACCTTCCGCTGTCTGTCCCTCGGCGCTCTGCTTCTCTGCCCTGTGTAAGCACAGCGGCCGGAAAGCAGAGCGGTGATGTCACATCGGGTTACTAAGCGCGGCCCTGCGCTTAGTAACCCGATGTTTACCCTGGTTACCAGTGAAGACATCGCTGAATCGGCGTCACACACAATGTCAGCAGGAAGTCCAGCGACGAAATAAAGTGCTGGACTTTCTGCAGCGACCAACGACATCACAGCAGGATTCTGATCGCTGCTGTGTGTCAAACTGAACGATATCGCTAGCCAGGACGCTGCAACATCACGGATCGCTAGCGATATCGTTTAGTGTGACGGTACCTTTACTCTCCTTACTAATCACGTCTCAGCTAGATCGAATGTTCCTCTGTTTTCAGTGAGGAGAGTAGAGTCACTGATAGACCCTCTGGCACTGGCTTATCGCCAGAGAAGAGAATAGGATCAGACATTCAGCAGGCTGCATCATTCTTTCCCTCTACATCATCTGTTGAGAATGAGTCGAAAAGACCCCATAGACATTACATGTTCAACTGGTTCTTCTGAAAAAATTGGATCAACTGACTTTTTTTTTTCTTTAATGTGTGAGTGTCTCTACAAAAAATGAGAAATAAATATTTTGACTATAGCTTTAAAAAATTAGGCAATATAATCACTTGACTTTTGTGTACTACTTTGACTATTTAAACAAAATGTACTACACACAACAGTACTCGGGAGACATATATCTGGCTTGCCGGAGTCAACAATATTTTTCCAGTCTGGTGAATTAACAGGCAATTAAACTTTACTGTTTCATTTTGAAATTCACATAGCAGAAATGTTGGAATTAAGAATATGAATTGGAATGATAATTTTGGCTCTGAGCTTGCTGGCACACTGTGAATTTACACTGCATTAACCGGTGGGATGTTATTAGTATATAATCAAATTGAATATTAATAAATAACATCATTGGAAGACTTTTACTTTTTGTAACCTTTAAACAAGCAATGTAACGTGGTCACATGTGTCAGAGTTGCGTACTACAAACCTGAGCCCCAATTACTAAATTGGAGGTGGAAGAAATTCACTTGTATTTCTGATGCAGACGTGCAGTTTGACGAGCCACTAATCTGCTAAAGGCCACTGGCACACATAGCTACTCCACCAGTGTAGAATCAGCACCAAAATGTGCATCAAATTCTCAACTCATCTCCATAATATTTTATGTGACTTCGTTTTCATGGTAGATTACAAGCTTCATTTGCAGAAGTGAGAACTGTTAATATTTCCAATTCTGATTCCGATAGAATGGTATGTACCGATATGTCTGCAGAGTGACATAGAGGAGCTTTACCTAAATACCTTAAATTAAAAAGTTGAAATTATTTGGAATTGTGTCAAATCACAGATTTTAGCATAGATAATGTAGATTTGTAATTTCTTATAGTCCATGAACAGTAAGAGACTCAAAGAAGTTAAAGGGGTATCCCATCTTCAAGATCCAATCCCATATTAATAATAATATTAGCAAATACCTACAAAGAACTATAGTTCTTCTGATAAGCTATGTCGCCTATCCCATGTGCAGGCATTGCAGTAGCTTAAGTATCCATGGATACGACCACTAACAGCTAACTATCTGTCACTTTATCAGTGGTTGTAACCATGGATACCTACATGCTACTGCATTGCCTTGTACATTGTGTAATTGACATAGCGAATTAGTAAAGCAGTACTACATTTCTAATTGGAGGTGTTTGCTAATATTATTATTGATACACCTACTACATATTGGGACAGGATGGTGAAGCTGGGGATACTCTTTTTAAGTCTGTATTATCCTTTACTCTTCGTAGCTAACAGGGTGTCAAGCATAGAAGGTGCTATAGTGCTCAACAGGCCCTTTCCTTCAAAGGGTTTTCCGCTCCAGGAATAACCCAATTTGACAAACACGAATTCTGTGTAACATACACCTCGTTAGGATTTGGCGGTCCTAGTTGGTTTGAGTAGTCATCAAGTGAACACAAATATGCGGTTTTCTTCCTTACAGTCATGTGCTGACTAGCTTCTCTGTTACGATCTGGTAATTCAGTACCACAATGGACATAGAAGTCAGAGCACATACAGTGACCTGACAATAACCCAAAAATATAGAACGAGCTCTGAGACGTAGAAACTCTGCTGACCGCAATCCCTAATCCTCTCCAACCACACACTAGAGGCAGCCGTGGATTGCGCCTAACGCTCCCTATGCAACTCGGCACAGCCTGAGAAACTAGCTAGCCTGAAGATAGAAAATAAGCCTACCTTGCCTCAGAGAAATACCCCAAAGGAAAAGGCAGCCCCCACATATAATGACTGTGAGTTAAGATGAAAAGACAAACGTAGAGATGAAATAGATTTAGCAAAGTGAGGCCCGACTTTCTGAACAGAGCGAGGATAGGAAAGGTAACTTTGCGGTCAACACAAAACCCTACAAACAACCACGCAAAGGGGGCAAAAAGACCCTCCGTACCGAACTAACGGCACGGAGGTACACCCTCTGCGTCCCAGAGCTTCCAGCAAGCAAGAAAAAACAAATAAGCAATACTGGACAGAAAAAACAGCAAACAAAATAGCAAAAGCAGAACTTAGCTATGCAGAGCAGCAGGCCACAGGAACGATCCAGGAGGAGACAGGTCCAATACTAGAACATTGACTGGAAGCCAGGATCAAAGCACCAGGTGGAGTCAAATAGAGCAGCACCCAACGACCTCACCACATCACCCGAGGAAGGAAACCCAGAAGCCGCAGCACCACTCTCCTCCACCAACGGAAGCCCACAGAGAGAACCAGCCGAAGCACCACCCGTGACCACAGAAGGGAGCTCCGCCACAGAACTCACAACAGTACCCCCCCTTGAGGAGGGGTCACCGAACCCTCACCAGAGCCCCCAGGACGACCAGGATGAGCCATATGAAAGGCACGAACAAGATCGGGAGCATGGACATCAGAGGCAAAGACCCAGGAATTATCTTCCTGAGCATAACCCTTCCACTTAACCAGATACTGGAGTTTCCATCTTGAAACACGAGAATCCAAAATCTTCTCCACAATATACTCCAACTCCCCCCCCACCAAAACCGGGGCAGGAGGATCAACAGATGGAACCACAGGTGCCACGTATCTCCGCAACAATGACCTATGGAATACGTTATGAATGGAAAAAGAATCTGGAAGGGTCAGACGAAAAGACACAGGATTAAGAACCTCAGAAATCCTATACGGACCAATGAAACGAGGTTTAAACTTAGGAGAGGAAACCTTCATAGGAATATGACGAGAAGATAACCAAACCAAATCCCAAACACGAAGTCGGGGACCCACACAGCGCCTGCGGTTAGCGAAACGTTGAGCCTTCTCCTGGGACAATGTCAACCTGTCTACTACAGTATCCACACCAGGACAGTCCGAAGACTCAACCTGCCCTGAAGAGAAACGAGGATGGAACCCAGAGTTGCAGAAAAACGGCGAAACCAAGGTAGCCGAGCTGGCCCGATTATTAAGGGCGAACTCACCAAAGGCAAAAAGGACACCCAGTCATCCTGATCAGCAGAAACAAAGCATCTCAGATATGTTTCCAAGGTCTGATTGGTTCGTTCGGTCTGGCCATTAGTCTGAGGATGGAAAGCCGAGGAAAAAGACAAGTCAATGCCCATCCTAGCACAAAAGGCTCGCCAAAACCTCGAAACAAACTGGGAACCTCTGTCAGAAATGATATTCTCTGGAATGCCATGTAAACGAACCACATGCTGGAAGAACAATGGCACCAAATCAGAGGAGGAAGGTAATTTAGACAAGGGTACCAAATGGACCATCTTAGAGAAGCGATCACAAACCACCCAAATGACTGACATTTTTTGAGAGACGGGAAGATCTGAAATAAAATCCATAGAGATATGTGTCCAAGGCCTCTTCGGGACCGGCAAGGGCAAAAGCAACCCACTGGCACGAGAACAGCAGGGCTTAGCCCGAGCACAAATCCCACAGGACTGCACAAAAGAACGCACATCCCGCGACAGAGATGGCCACCAAAAGGATCTAGCCACTAACTCTCTGGTACCAAAGATTCCAGGATGACCAGCCAACACCGAACAATGAACTGTTATGGCTGGCAATCAGGCAACACAGCGTGCAGTAATCAGCGCACATACAGAGATCTGGCAATAACCAAAAACAATAGGACGAGCTCTGAGACGTGGAATCTCTGTAGACTGCAGTACCTGATCTATCCTCACACAACTATAAGCAGCAGTGGATTGCGCCTAACAACTACCTATGCAACTCGGCACTGCCTGAGGAGCTGACTAGCCTGAAGATAGAAATACAAGCCTGACTTACCTCAGAGAAATACCCCAAAGGAATAGGCAGCCCCCCACATATAATGACTGTTAGCAAGATGAAAAGACAAACGTAGGAATGAAATAGATTCAGCAAAGTGAGGCCCGATATTCTAGACAGAGCGAGGATAGCAAAGAGAACTATGCAGTCTACAAAAAACCCTAAAACGAAAACCACGCAAAGGGGCAAAAAGACCCACCGTGCCGAACTAACAGCACGGCGGTGCACCCCCCTGCTTCTCAGAGCTTCCAGCAAAAGACAATAGCAAGCTGGACAGAAAAAACAGAAAACAAACTAGAAGCACTTATCTAGCAGAGCAGCAGGCCACAGGAAAGATGCAGTAGCTCAGATCCAACACTGGAACATTGACAAGGAGCAAGGAAGACAGACTCAGGTGGAGCTAAATAGCAAGGCAGCCAACGAGCTCACCAAAACACCTGAGGGAGACTGCAATACCACTTGTGACCACAGAAGTGAACTCAGCCACAGAATTCACAACAGTACCCCCCCCTTGAGGAGGGGTCACCGAACCCTCACCAGAACCCCCAGGCCGACCAGGATGAGCCACATGAAAGGCACGAACAAGATCTGGGGCATGGACATCAGAGGCAAAAACCCAGGAATTATCTTCCTGAGCATAACCCTTCCATTTGACCAGATACTGGAGTTTCCGTCTAGAGACACGAGAATCCAAAATCTTCTCCACAATATACTCCAATTCCCCCTCCACCAAAACAGGGGCAGGAGGCTCCACAGATGGAACCATAGGTGCCACGTATCTCCTCAACAACGACCTATGGAATACATTATGTATGGAAAAGGAGTCTGGGAGGGTCAGACGAAAAGACACCGGATTGAGAATCTCAGAAATCCTATACGGACCAATAAAACGAGGTTTAAATTTAGGAGAGGAAACCTTCATAGGAATATGACGAGAAGATAACCAAACCAAATCCCCAACACGAAGTCGGGGTCCCACACGGCGTCTGCGATTAGCGAAAAGCTGAGCCTTCTCCTGGGACAAGGTCAAATTGTCCACTACCTGAGTCCAGATCTGCTGCAACCTGTCCACCACAGAATCCACACCAGGACAGTCCGAAGACTCAACCTGTCCTGAAGAGAAACGAGGATGGAACCCAGAATTGCAGAAAAATGGAGAGACCAAGGTAGCCGAGCTGGCCCGATTATTAAGGGCGAACTCAGCCAACGGCAAAAATGACACCCAATCATCCTGGTCAGCGGAAACAAAACATCTCAGATATGTTTCCAAGGTCTGATTGGTTCGTTCGGTCTGGCCATTAGTCTGAGGATGGAAGGCCGAGGAGAAAGATAGGTCAATGCCCATCCTACCACAAAAGGCTCGCCAGAACCTCGAGACAAACTGGGAACCTCTGTCAGAAACAATATTCTCAGGAATGCCATGTAAACGAACCACATGCTGGAAGAACAAAGGCACCAAATCAGAGGAGGAAGGCAATTTAACCAAGGGCACCAGATGGACCATTTTAGAAAAGCGATCACAGACCACCCAAATGACCGACATTTTTTGAGAAACGGGAAGGTCAGAAATGAAATCCATCGAAATATGTGTCCAAGGCCTCTTCGGGACCGGCAAGGGCAAAAGCAACCCACTGGCACGTGAACAGCAGGGCTTAGCCCTAGCACAAATTCCACAGGACTGCACAAAAGCACGCACATCCCGTGACAGAGATGGCCACCAGAAGGATCTAGCAACCAACTCCCTGGTACCAAAGATTCCTGGATGACCGGCCAGCACCGAACAATGAAGTTCAGAGATAACTTTACTAGTCCACCTATCAGGGACGAACAGTTTCTCGGCCGGACAACGATCAGGTTTATTAGCCTGAAATTTCTGCAACACTCTCCGCAAATCAGGGGAGATGGCAGACACAATGACTCCTTCCTTGAGGATACTCGCCGGCTCTGATAACCCCGGAGAGTCGGGCACAAAACTCCTAGACAGAGCATCCGCCTTCACATTTTTAGAGCCCGGAAGGTATGAAATCACAAAATCAAAACGAGCAAAAAATAACGACCAACGGGCCTGTCTAGGATTCAAGCGCTTGGCAGACTCGAGATAAGTCAAGTTCTTATGATCAGTCAATACCACCACACGATGCTTAGCACCCTCAAGCCAATGACGCCACTCCTCGAATGCCCACTTCATGGCCAGCAACTCTCGGTTGCCCACATCATAATTACGCTCAGCAGCAGAAAATTTCCTGGAAAAGAAAGCACATGGTTTGAACACTGAGCAACCAGAACCTCTCTGTGACAAAACCGCCCCTGCACCAATCTCAGAAGCATCAACCTCGACCTGGAACGGAAGAGAAACATCAGGTTGACACAACACAGGGGCACAGCAAAAACGACGCTTCAACTCCTGAAAAGCTTCCACGGCAGCAGAAGACCAATTAACCAAATCAGCACCCTTCTTGGTCAAATCGGTCAATGGTCTGGCAATGCTAGAAAAATTACAGATGAAGCGACGATAAAAATTAGCAAAGCCCAGGAATTTCTGCAGACTTTTTAGAGATGTCGGCTGAGTCCAATCCTGGATGGCCTGAACCTTAACCGGATCCATCTCGATAGTAGAAGGGGAAAAGATGAACCCCAAAAATGAAACTTTCTGCACACCGAAGAGACACTTTGATCCCTTCACGAACAAGGAATTAGCACGCAGTACCTGGAAAACCATTCTGACTTGCTTCACATGAGACTCCCAATCATCTGAGAAGATCAAAATGTCATCCAAGTAAACAATCAAGAATTTATCCAGATACTCATGGAAAATGTCATGCATAAAAGACTGAAAAACAGATGGAGCATTGGCAAGTCCGAACGGCATCACCAGATACTCAAAATGACCCTCGGGCGTATTAAATGCCGTTTTCCATTCATCTCCCTGCCTGATTCTCACCAGATTATACGCACCACGAAGATCAATCTTAGTAAACCAACTAGCCCCCTTAATCCGAGCAAACAAGTCAGAAATCAATGGCAAGGGATACTGAAACTTAACAGTGATCTTATTAAGAAGGCGGTAATCAATACACGGTCTTAGCGAACCATCCTTCTTGGCTACAAAAAAGAACCCTGCTCCCAATGGTGACGACGATGGGCGAATATGTCCCTTCTCCAGGGACTCCTTCACATAACTGCGCATAGCGGTGTGTTCAGGTACGGACAAATTAAATAAACGACCCTTAGGGAATTTACTACCAGGAATCAAATCGATAGCACAATCACAATTCCTATGCGGAGGTAGGGCATCAGACTTGGACTCTTCAAATACATCCTGAAAGTCCGACAAGAACTCTGGGATGTCAGAAGGAATGGATGACGAAATAGACAAAAATGGAACATCACCATGTACTCCCTGACAACCCCAGCTGGTTACCGACATAGAGTTCCAATCCAATACTGGATTATGGGTTTGTAGCCATGGCAACCCCAACACGACCACATCATGCAAATTATGCAGTACCAGAAAGCGAATAACTTCCTGATGTGCAGGAGCCATGCACATGGTCAGCTGGGCCCAGTACTGAGGCTTATTCTTGGCCAAAGGTGTAGCATCAATTCCTCTCAACGGAATAGGACACCGCAAAGGCTCCAAGAAAAATCCACAACGTTTAGCATAATCCAAATCCATCAGATTCAGGGCAGCGCCTGAATCCACAAACGCCATGACAGAATACGATGACAAAGAGCACATTAAGGTAATGGACAAAAGGAATTTGGACTGTACAGTACCAATAACGGCAGAGCTATCGAACCACCTAGTGCGTTTAGGACAATTAGAAATAGCATGAGTAGAATCACCACAATAGAAACACAGTCTGTTCAGACGTCTGTGTTCTTGCCGTTCTACTTTAGTCATAGTCCTGTCGCACTGCATAGGCTCAGGTTTACTCTCAGGCAGTACCGCCAGATGGTGCACAGATTTACGCTCGCGCAAGCGACGACCGATCTGAATGGCCAAGGACATAGACTCATTCAAACCAGCAGGCATAGGAAATCCCACCATTACATCCTTAAGAGCTTCAGAGAGACCCTTTCTGAACAAAGCCGCTAGTGCAGATTCATTCCACAGAGTAAGTACTGACCATTTCCTAAATTTCTGACAATATACTTCTACATCATCCTGACCCTGGCATAAAGCCAGCAGATTTTTCTCAGCCTGATCCACTGAATTAGGCTCATCGTAAAGCAATCCGAGCGCCAGGAAAAATGCATCAACATTACTCAATGCAGAATCTCCTGGTGCAAGAGAAAACGCCCAGTCCTGTGGGTCGGCGCGCAAAAAAGAAATAATAATCAAAACCTGTTGAATAGGATTACCAGAAGAATGAGGTTTCAAGGCCAAAAATAGCTTACAATTATTTCTGAAGCTCAGGAACTTAGTTCTGTCACCAAAAAACAAATCAGGAATCGGAATTCTTGGTTCTAGCATCGATTTCTGATCAATAGTATCTTGAATCTTTTGTACATTTACAACGAGATTATCCATTGAGGAGCACAGAGCCTGAATATCCATGTCCACAGCTGTGTCCTGAAGCACTCTAATGTCTAGGGGAAAAAAAAGACTGAAGACAGAGCTAAGAAAAAAAAATGATGTCAGGATTTCTTTTTTCCCTCTATTGGGAATCATTGGTGTGGCTCCTTGTACTGTTATGGCTGGCAATCAGGCAACACAGCGTGCAGTAATCAGCGCACATACAGAGATCTGGCAATAACCAAAAACAATAGGACGAGCTCTGAGACGTGGAATCTCTGTAGACTGCAGTACCTGATCTATCCTCACACAACTATAAGCAGCAGTGGATTGCGCCTAACAACTACCTATGCAACTCGGCACTGCCTGAGGAGCTGACTAGCCTGAAGATAGAAATACAAGCCTGACTTACCTCAGAGAAATACCCCAAAGGAATAGGCAGCCCCCCACATATAATGACTGTTAGCAAGATGAAAAGACAAACGTAGGAATGAAATAGATTCAGCAAAGTGAGGCCCGATATTCTAGACAGAGCGAGGATAGCAAAGAGAACTATGCAGTCTACAAAAAACCCTAAAACGAAAACCACGCAAAGGGGCAAAAAGACCCACCGTGCCGAACTAACAGCACGGCGGTGCACCCCCCTGCTTCTCAGAGCTTCCAGCAAAAGACAATAGCAAGCTGGACAGAAAAAACAGAAAACAAACTAGAAGCACTTATCTAGCAGAGCAGCAGGCCACAGGAAAGATGCAGTAGCTCAGATCCAACACTGGAACATTGACAAGGAGCAAGGAAGACAGACTCAGGTGGAGCTAAATAGCAAGGCAGCCAACGAGCTCACCAAAACACCTGAGGGAGGAAGCCCAGAGACTGCAATACCACTTGTGACCACAGAAGTGAACTCAGCCACAGAATTCACAACAATGAACCTCAGAGATAACTTTATTCGTCCACCTATCAGGGACAAACAGTTTCTCCGCTGGGCAACGATCAGGTTTATTAGCCTGAAATTTTTGCAGCACCCGCCGCAAATCAGGGGAGATGGCAGACACAATTACTCCCTCTTTGAGAATACCCGCCGGCTCAGATAAACCCGGAGAGTCGGGCACAAAATTCCTAGACAGAGCATCTGCCTTCACATTTTTAGAGCCCGGAAGGTACGAAATCACAAAGTCAAAATGGGCAAAAAACAGCGACCAACGAGCCTGTCTAGGATTCAACCGCTTGGCAGACTCGAGATAAGTCAAGTTCTTATGATCAGTCAAGACCACCACGCGATGCTTAGCTCCTTCAAGCCAATGACGCCACTCCTCGAATGCCCACTTCATGGCCAGCAACTCTCGATTGCCAACATCATAATTTCGCTCAGCAGGCGAAAACTTCCTGGAAAAGAAGGCGCATGGTTTCATCACCGAGCAATCAGAACTTCTCTGCAACAAAACAGCCCCTGCTCCAATCTCAGAAGCATGAACCTCGACCTGGAACGGGAGCGAAACATCTGGTTGACACAACACAGGGGCAGAAGAAAAACGACGCTTCAACTCTTGAAAAGCTTCCACAGCAGCAGAAGACCAATTGACCACATCAGCACCCTTCTTGGTCAAATCGGTCAATGGTTTAGCAATACTAGAAAAATTGCAGATGAAGCGACGATAAAAATTAGCAAAGCCCAGGAACTTTTGCAGACTTTTCAGAGATGTCGGCTGAGTCCAATCATGGATGGCTTGGACGTTAACAGGGTCCATCTCGATAGTAGAAGGGGAAAAGATGAACCCCAAAAAGGAAACCTTCTGAACACCAAAGAGACACTTTGATCCCTTCACAAACAAAGAATTAGCACGCAGGACCTGAAACACCGTTCTGACCTGCTTCACATGAGACTCCCAATCATCCGAGAAGATCAAAATGTCATCCAAGAACACAATCAGGAATTTATCCAGGTACTCTCGGAAGATGTCATGCATAAAGGACTGAAACACCGATGGAGCATTGGCAAGTCCGAATGGCATTACTAGATACTCAAAATGGCCCTCGGGCGTATTAAATGCAGTTTTCCATTCATCGCCTCGCTTAATACGCACAAGATTATACGCACCACGAAGATCTATCTTGGTGAACCAACTAGCCCCCTTAATCTGAGCAAACAAATCAGATAACAACGGCAAGGGGTACTGAAATTTAACCGTGATCTTATTAAGAAGGCGGTAATCTATACAAGGTCTCAGCGAACCATCCTTCTTGGCCACAAAAAAGAACCCTGCTTCTAATGGCGACGATGACGGGCGAATATGCCCTTTCTCCAAGGACTCCTTCACGTAACTCCGCATAGCGGCGTGCTCAGGCACAGACAAATTAAACAGTCAACCCTTTGGGAATTTACTACCAGGAATCAAATCGATAGCACAATCACAATCCCTATGCGGAGGTAGGGTATCAGACTTGGGCTCATCAAATACATCCCGGTAATCAGACAAGAACTCTGGAACCTCAGAAGGGGTGGATGACGAAATAGACAGAAATGGGACATCACCATGTACCCCCTGACAACCCCAGCTGGACACAGACATGGATTTCCAATCTAATACTGGATTATGGACTTGTAGCCATGGCAACCCCAACACGACCACATCATGCAGATTATGCAACACCAGAAAGCGAATAACCTCCTGATGTGCAGGAGCCATGCACATGGTCAGCTGGGTCCAGTACTGAGGCTTATTCTTGGCCAAAGGCGTAGCATCAATTCCTCTCAATGGAATAGGACACTGCAAGGGCTCCAAGAAAAACCCACAACGCCTAGCATACTCCAAGTCCATCAAATTCAGGGCAGCGCCTGAATCCACAAATGCCATGACAGTATAAGATGACAAAGAGCAGATCAAGGTAATGGACAAAAGAAATTTTGACTGTACCGTACTAATGGTGGCAGACCTAGCGAACCGCTTAGTGCGCTTAGGACAATCAGAGATAGCATGAGTGGAATCACCACAGTAGAAACACAGCCCATTCAGACGTCTGTGTTTTTGCCGTTCAACTCTGGTCAAAGTCCTATCGCACTGCATAGGCTCAGGTTTATGCTCAGGTAATACCGCCAAATGGTGCACAGATTTACGCTCACGCAAGCGTCGACCGATCTGAATGGCCAGAGACATAGACTCATTCAGACCAGCAGGCATAGGAAATCCCACCATGACATCTTTAAGGGCTTCAGAGAGACCTTTTCTGAAAATAGCTGCGAGCGCACCTTCATTCCATTGAGTGAGTACGGACCACTTTCTAAATTTCTGACAATATACCTCTATCTCATCCTGACCCTGACACAGAGCCAGCTAATTTTTCTCTGCCTGATCCACTGAATTAGGTTCATCGTACAGCAATCCGAGCGCCAGAAAAACGCATCGATATTACTTAATGCAGGATCTCCTGACGCAAGAGAAAATGCCCAGTCCTGAGGGTCGCCACGTAAAAAAGAAATAATGATCCTAACTTGTTGAACTGGGTCACCAGAGGAGCGAGGTTTCAAAGCCAGAAATAGTTTACAATTATTTTTGAAACTCAGAAATTTAGTTCTATCTCCAAAAAACAAATCAGGAATATGAATTCTTGGTTCTAACATATTTAGAATTGAGAGTCCTCAGTGGTTGATACCTTTTAATGGCTAACTGAAAAGATGATAACAAATTGCAAGCTTTCGAGACTACACAGGTCTCTTCATCAGGCAAAGACTAAAACAAATTCTGAAGAATCACATATTTATGCACAACATAGTATAGGGAAAAAAAAAAAAAAAAAAGAGGGGAAAAAAAACCATGGATAAGCCAGGTGACATGAAGCAGAATTACCATGGGTGATAAACAGTTACGTCCATAAATATTGATTAATTGGCCCAATATTTATGGACGTAACTGTTTATCACCCATGGTAATTCTGCTTCATGTCACCTGGCTTATCCATGGTTTTTTTTCCCCTCTTTTTTTTTTTTTTTTTTCCCTATACTATGTTGTGCATAAATATGTGATTCTTCAGAATTTGTTTTAGTCTTTGCCTGATGAAGAGACCTGTGTAGTCTCGAAAGCTTGCAATTTGTTACCATCTTTTCAGTTAGCCATTAAAAGGTATCAACCACTGAGGACTCTCAATTCTAAATATTTTTCTATCCACTGGCTAACACGGTACCAAGATATATTTCTTTCCTGGTTCTAACATAGAATTCTGAACCACAAAGTCTTGAATATTTTGTACTCTTGCCGTGAGCTGATCCACACATGAAGACAGACCTTTAATGTCCATCGCTACACCTGTGTCCTGAACCACCCAAATGTCTAGGGGAAAAAAAAGGCAAAACACAGTTCAGAGAAAAAAAAATGGTCTCAGAACTTCTTTTTTCCCTCTATTGAGAATCATTAGTATTTTGGTTTCCAGTACTGTTACGATCTGGTAATTCAGTACCACAATGGACATAGAAGTCAGAGCACATACAGTGACCTGACAATAACCCAAAAATATAGAACGAGCTCTGAGACGTGGAAACTCTGCTGACCGCAATCCCTAATCCTCTCCAACCACACACTAGAGGCAGCCGTGGATTGCGCCTAAGGCTCCCTATGAAACTCGCCACAGCCTGAGAAACTAGCTAGCCTGAAGATAGAAAATAAGCCTACCTTGCCTCAGAGAAATACCCCAAAGGAAAAGGCAGCCCCCACATATAATGACTGTGAGTTAAGATGAAAAGACAAACGTAGAGATGAAATAGATTTAGCAAAGTGAGGCCCGACTTTCTGAACAGAGCGAGGATTGGAAAGGTAACTTTGCGGTCAACACAAAACCCTACAAACAACCACGCAAAGGGGGCAAAAAGACCCTCCGTACCGAACTAACGGCACGGAGGTACACCCTCTGCGTCCCAGAGCTTCCAGCAAGCAAGAAAAAACAAATAAGCAATGCTGGACAGAAAAAACAGCAAACAAAATAGCAAAAGCGGAACTTAGCTATGCAGAGCAGCAGGCCACAGGAACGATCCAGGAGGAGACAGGTCCAATACTAGAACATTGACTGGAAGCCAGGATCAAAGCACCAGGTGGAGTCAAATAGAGCAGCACCCAACGACCTCACCACATCACCCGAGGAAGGAAACCCAGAAGCCGCAGCACCACTCTCCTCCACCAACGGAAGCCCACAGAGAGAACCAGCCGAAGCACCACCCGTGACCACAGGAGGGAGCTCCGCCACAGAACTCACAACACTTCTCATAGAAAATTGAGAGTAGATGAGAATCTAGTTGGCATGTGACTACAAGCATGCAAATAGCATACCTGACCCACGTTTTGACCACTCAAGCCAGCGAGTAGAGCCAGATCCTAACTGTGTACATTACACACTGTTATTATTCAGCACACTGTACTGCTTGCTGAAAGTATGCCATGGGATGGAAAATAAAATAAAAATGTAGGTACTGACCAAAATGAAATGAAGCAAATATTGGTGCCTGTTGAACATGGTTGCGGGACAGCATATTATTGTCTTATCTTGGAGATCTCTGGCATTTTTGTAGGATTTTCGATAAATGTTTGACTGATGCTGAACAAAATAACAAAAAATTTTACTTAGCAGGTTTTGGTCGTGAGTTTTACAGCTTTAGAGCTGGTGATTTGGACATATATAATTCAGCTAGAACTAAGAGCTGGGGCAGTTTGACTAGCTCATTGACTTAGCCCCAGCTGTTTCCAGCAGTTATGGACGGCCCGACTGTCATTGTCCATTTTTTAAACATATGGCCTTTCATTCTGTGCAGATGCAGGTTAAAGAAAAAAAACATTCAGTATCAGATTGAAAGCATTATAAATTTCTGAGCTATCTTTGATCTGACACCTCACAGAGTTTCTAAACTCAGGGCTACACTAAAAAAAGGGCTATATCATTTCTGGAGCTGGAAATCATGATAGTGATTCAGTACTTTTTACATTCTGTTTATTGACCTAAGGGTGATGTTTGCACAAGTGTGTAATATAGAATGATTTAACAGTGAAAGCATCTGTATCGGAGAACGATAGATCCCATCATTTATCCCTAAAACGTGCGCAGCTTTAGCCTTTGCTTGGCAATTTGTCACTTTTTTCATGGTCATTCACATAGATTTCACAGATAATTCCCAGTGAGTGAAGCACATAGATAGCGATCAGGTTGGAGATTAATGGGAAAGGCTTGAGGATGAAGCCTTTGATCAGTAGAGGTATTTTACATAGATTCTATTATCTTTATCAGCGTTATGAGTTGGGTTAACAGGTGTCGCATTTCTCTACAATGCTACTAGTGCATTATTACAACATCAGTGTGCTCGGTCACAGTATATGGTAATCTTGTTACAAAGCACATGCACCACTTTGCAAATACTACTTACATGGACATCAAATTCTAAATCAGGAGGCGTCCACATGGGGGTTAGAAATGTATTTCAGTCAAAATACCATAGGCCTTTATACATTTATATGATGTCTGCTTTAGGATCTTCTCTAGTGATGAGCGAGTATGCTTGTTTTCGAGATTTCCGAGCATGCTCGGGTGGTCTCCGAGTATCTTGGGCGTGCTCAGAGATTATGTTTTTGTCTACGCAGCAGCATGATTTGTGGCTGCTATACAGCCTGAATACATGTGGGGATTCTCTAACAAACAGGCAATCCTTGCATGTGTTCAGGTTGTCTAGCAGCCACAAATCATGCAGCCGTGGGGACACAAATGTAACATTTCAGCCAATGTAAACAGGAGATGTGCTGCCAATAACATGATATGTATGGGGACAGAACGATTTATTAGTGATCGTTCTAACTCCTCATTCTTTGTCAGCATTTGTAAAGAATGGATAGTTGTACATGGAAAAATTCATGATGGAATTCCTAGTTTAGAAAGTTATGTTGATGTTGATTTTTTTTGTGTTCAAAAATAAATGTGAATCTGAAAATAAGCCCTAATCTATTTTTCGTAGCAAAAAATAATTTAATACCTTATCTTATTTTTGGAGAAACAAGGTAGATCCTTCAGCTGGATAATGCCCCCTGCCACTTTGCAAAGATAATTCAGGAATGGTATGAGGAGCATGACAAAGACATCAATGCTTTTCGCATGGACCCTTTACATTAGGAACCAGCAATATGGATTATAAATTGGTGCTCATTATACATCCAATAACATGTTGCAATCATAGTAATGAACAACTGATACTACGATCATCGATTCCCACATACTTTTCATATTCTTAATAGCACTTATTTACTTTACTCTGGTAGATGTTGCTGCTGACCAACAAGCTCAGCCAGTTTTTGACTCATATTAATTGGTCCTTAGCCTCTTAAAGGGAACCTGTCGCCCCCCTCAGGAGTTTGTAACTAAAAGAGCCACCTTGTGCAGCACATATGCTGCATTCTGACAAGATGGCTCTTTTAGTTATGCTCCTTGCACACGCTGAAATAAAAGTTTATAAAATGCGCCCCTCATACCCTGAAATCACCAGGGAGGCGAGTCTTTCCTTCCTAAGCCAGACGCCTCTCCGGGCCTGTGCGCGCCGGGCGCCGCCTCCTCTTGCTTCATTATCGTTCCCGGCGCCTGCGCTGTAAGTACGAAGGGCAGCGCAACTGCGCATGCCCGAAAAAAAACTTAATGCGCAGGCGCCGGGGACGATAGTGAAGCAAGGGATGCGGCGCCCAGCTTTCCTGGCCCTACACAAGGTGGTTAGTGGCGTCCGTCAGTGCGGCACTGTACACACTCTCATGTGGTAAATATTAGTTTGTTTTCCCCTGGCACCACAATTGCGGCACCGAGCACTAGTGGTCTAGAGGGACTCTTCCTCCTGTCCTTGGGGCAGAGTTCTGTGACCTCTCTCTAGTGCTCACTCTGCGGTTCGGTGGCCCTGTGAAGCAACAGGGTTCATCTCCCTTTTCATACCGGGTGAAGCTAACCCATATGTGAACACGTTATACCGCCATATTGTGTCCGCCATTACTTAGCAGCAGGTTCCATCTCTGCACGGTGGACCCCGGGCTGCGATCACACCTCTTATCACTCATTATATTATTTGGTGCGTTCCACCAGCCCTAACAGTTGATTTAATGGTATGCTTGCTTGGTATATGTGTGAAAATTTGTCATGGCACAAACTATTTTTACATTTCCATTAGCAAAGGAGCCAAACATTGACCCATTTCTGCTGAGAGTGTTAATGCCATGTACAGCTTGGAATTGTCCAGTAAGGCCATACTGGGCCACTGGCCTTAAAGGGAGAACAACAAGGAATATAGTGAGCTAGGGATGGGTAATTAATGAGTAGTGTGGGGTTAATATGCTTGAAATATGTGGTGTTGGTCTTAGGTCTGGGGGGAGGAGGGGTCAGATGTGGGGTTATGGGGCACCAATATAAAAGGGGTCAGCCATGTTAAGGCAACCATTTTAGGTACCACTTACAGTGGTAAGAAGCTCCCACTTACCCTCCCTTATTTGGTTATGATATGTAATGGGGATGCTTGTTGTATTTTATATCTGGTGTTGTTGGATAATAGTATTGCAGCATTTTAAGGGGTTCGGAATAATGTTTCTTTTTAAAGACTGAATAAATACTGTATATGTTATGGCAGTGGGGGAGGTCATTGAAGTTGGTGGTGTTGGTGAATGGCGGATCAGAGGGGGGAATCTCAAGAGGTCCTGGACCGCCCTGGGTGGATTCAAGTGGATGGGTAATTAAATAATCCTGTGGAAGGGATTAAAGGGGACCCGTGATTAATGGTGCTGGACGTTGGCCAGATGGGTTGATAGGTGCCTCTGAGCTGCTGCATAGTGGCTAGAGGCAATACTCGACCTGAGTCAAAGTTGGGATTATAAAACCTGAGGTTTGTGATTTTTGGGGCTTCAAGGACCACTCCTTCTGGGATGTTTTGTTAAAAAATAAAAAATTGCATTAAATGTTAATAAAAGGCTGCTGTGGCCAATTAATCCAACTGAAGTGTGGAGTGTTTATTGGGATTTCCTAATAAAGGTTAAGGTTGGGGTTAAGAGTAAGAGGTAGAAAATTGGTGTGGAAGCTCACATGAATCACGCATATCCATTTGTCGAGTAACCTATGCTTTATTCTCTAGCAGGGGACACCAAGAGCGCTATGTTAACCAACACGTTGAAAAACATGGCATACTGCTCAGGGGTACTTTACTTTTATAAATGTTGGTGTAAATTCTACTCAATTTAGATCCATTTTGGCTCTCTAGCCTTGCTTTACTTTCCTAAGAAAGGAATCTCACAGCTCTTATTCTATTCAGAATAATCATTCACGATAGAAGATAATTGCCCCAAATTCTGTCTAATGAACTACGTAATTATAGACCTTGATTGCACCCATCAAGGAATGCCCTCCAGGTTCCTCTGCATTTTACAAATGATAAGCTGTTAAAAATAAACTTTTTTAATTATTTAGTAATTGTCTTTGAAGAGTATATGAGCAATGTTGTAAAACGTGTGTAAATTTGTAACATTTTAATTAATTAGTAAAATTTTAATAACTTTGTAACATTTATCACCTTACAGGGTCAACCTGGGCCACAGGTAAGTAAAACGATATATTTATTTAATTCCTTGGTTTTAGATTTTTAGTGAATTCATCGCTGTTCTGCTTTCTTTAAGAAATCTCAGATGCTCCCATTTTTCTAATTTATTTTGTCAAAATTTCTTCTATGTTGATTACAATGACTTACATGAACACCGCACAATTATATTAACCGTAAATGAAATCCAAAAGACAAGGGTTGTCATTGCAGCAATCCATTACACTGATTTGACTAAACACAGAGTCCACAGCAAGTCCCTCATAAACATTAGGGTACACTCAGCCAAATTTTCTGATATATTCGGACCTTCTACATTGAATTGAAATGTCTAATCATTTTGTCCAATCCTTTGAGTCTGGCTTCTTCTCATTATACAGAACACATGCTTTTGTGTATGGAAGGATAGAAATAAATAGCTGTTGTCTTGCAGCTATCTTATGTGTGTGGTTACCTTAAAGGGGTTGTCTAGAACTGCGTAAATGATGAACTATTATTGGGATAGTTAATCAATATCAGATGGGTGAGGACCCTATATCCAACCCCCCTACCAATCTCCTGTTAGCCGGTCCTGTGTTGGCCGCAGCACCACAGCTCCTTATACTGTGTAGTGGCTTTTTTCACGTACTAAAATAATGGGCGCTGAACTGTAGTACCCAAAAATGGCTACTACTGAGTATACAGTGTATAGAGCTGTGCTGTTCTGGCACCAATCCAGTTTATGTCCAGACCAAAGTGGATGCTCCTAACAGTTGATATCAGTGGGGAAGTATAGTGTCATAATTCTATCACTCTAATACTGATGACTTATGCTAAGGAAAGACTTAATTTCATAGTCCTGGGCAACCCCTTTAACATTGATCATATGAATGATACTTAAAAATCGCCTACCCTTTTATCTACTGTGATTTGTGACAATGTGGCATAGTAGGTTAATTCTAGTGGTGCAGCATGAAACTGTCAGCCAAATGGGAGAGCAGATCGAGTACTAAGTTGTCAAATAAGGGAATGTTCACATGTATGCGTTTTTGGTGCGTTTTTTTCATCTTTTTTAATGCTAATTTTAGCAACGTTTTGCAGTACCAGCTATGTCTATAAAATTTCAGAAATATCATGCTTGGTTTTTATGTCCTCTGTAGTTTGTGCAAAACCTTAGGTTTTGCAGAATAGAGCATGTCACTTCTTCCAGCTTTTTTTCAACATTTTTAACCCATTGAAATTAATGGGTGGTGAAAAAAATGATGAAAAACACAGGTATCAGGTTTTGCTGCATTTTTGTGTGCCAAATCCTGAGGAGATAGAATCAGATTTATTTATTTTTTTTTGGGGGGGGCACTAAACTTTATCAGCATGCACCAGAGGCCAATGTAGTTTTACAAAACTGCTGCAAAAAAAACGCACAAATATGCAACAAAAACCAAGCAAAACCTGCTTATTTGCAGCAAGTTTCTTACTGAAAAGAGAGAAGGTTTTGCTGCAGAAACAAATCGCAACGAGTGAAACTTGTCATCCAGATATTTGTAACTGTGGGATTCAGAAAGAATAACCAACCCTCAATATAATTATAAGGCTGGGTTCACATTGCGTTAATGGGAAAGCGCTAACGGACAGCGTTGCACGGTGAAATTAACGCCGTGCAACGCGTCCGTTAGCGCGCCCATTCACAGCAATGGGAACGCGCAGCACTAGCGCGTGCCATGTTCGGCACGCGCTATGCGACGCGCCTGTGTTTCCTGGCGCGCCGCGGACGCTGCTTGCAGCGTCCGAGGCGCGCCCACGGTCCGTTCCCCGCTCTCGCAGATCGGGGATCTGCGAGAGCGGGGACGTACCGCGACCCCGGGACGCAGCCCCATTAAAAACATTGCGTTAGCGCAACCCGCTAGCGCTAGCGCTAAACGGGTTGCACTAACGCAATGTGAACCTAGCCGCTGCATTGGCATGCTCCAGGACATTCTGGACACTGTAAGTATTAAGAAATGATGGTATTGTTTTTATTCAGTAATGGAAATGTAAAGAAAAGAATCTTTCAGCAAGGAAGCAATGATTCTGTATAAAAATCTAGAATGATTGATCACAGGTTTGCAAAGTAAAACAGAAATTGTAGCATGTCAGAACCACGATACAATTGCACGTACTTGCCTCATGACAGCATGTGCTCAGCTGACACAATAAAGGGCTTGTCCAAAACTAATATTGATTTTCATCCTAATGACTATCTATTTATTGTACATTCTATTATATTTAATTAAAAAGATCCTATAATTGAGTCTCTAATCTAACTGCTTTATTATGATGACATTCTGTTTGAGAATCCCCAGTAAAAGCTGGGATACTCAAATAGGACATCATCAAAGGGCAAAGGCCATGATCACTGTCACAGTTTCTGTCCCCACCCTGAAATGAAGCGTCATCAGTGACATCCGTTTCAGGGGCTGGGCTAGTTCCTGCTATACTAAACATATGGCTGCTGTTAATTCCGACATATGCTCAGTACAAGCGCCCTTCTTAGACCATATTCACATGTTCAGTATTTGGATAGTATTTTTCATTAGCATTTGTAAGACAAAACCAGGAGTGGATGAAAATTGCAGAAGTGGTGATGTGCTTCTATTACTTTTCCTTTGCTTGTTCCACTCCTGGTTTTAGCTTACAAATACTGAGGTAAAAAATGACCAAATACTGGTGTAAAATACTGACCAAACACTGAACATGTAAATGTGGCCTCTCTTTGTGATACTCTTTTCAGTGCACATGGACAGTGCGCTCCGTCGCTGGCTCTTATGTGAAGTGCATAGCCGGAAAGAGAGCGCAGTGTCACTGGCCTCTGTTAGTGACAGTCCAGGGCCACTCAGATGTGAGGGTCAGCTGTGGACTGCCTTGTAAGGGCAGGAGTCTTTGGCATCTACCAGAGTCAATTTAATGTACCAAGTACCCAGGAGTGGACATATTATTGGTGCAACCTGTGCAGCCGCTAGAGGCCCAAGAGTGTGCATTATATTGAGTTCTTGAGCTGCAAAGGGCCCTTATATTTTTCTGGCACAAGGACCATTTTATGTCTGTGTCGGTAAGTGACAGTAGATTTGGGAGTTTAATTTGAGTAAGGCTGTGTGCACACGCTGCGGTTTTTGCTGCGGATCCGCAGCGGATTTGACCCCTGCGGATCCGCAGCAGTTTTCCCAAAGTTTACAGTACCATGTAAACCAAGGGGTATAAAAAAAACGCTGTGCACATGCTGCGGAAAATGCTGCAGCATGTCAATTGTTTGTGCGGATTCCGCAGCGGTTTGCAACCAGCACCAATAGGAAAGTGCTGGTGATAAACCGCAGATGAATCCGCAGAAGAAATCGCAAGAAAATCCGCAGTGAAAACCGCAGTGGTTTTGCACTGCGGATTTTCCAAATCCGCTGCGGAAAAATCCACAGCGTGGGCACATACCCTAAAGGTACCTTCACACTAAACGACGCTGCAGCGATCCAGACAACGATCCGGATCGCTGCAGCGTCGCTGTTTGGTCGCTGGAGAGCTGTCACACAGACAGCTCTCCAGCGACCAACGATGCCGGTAACCAGGGTAAACATCGGGTTACTAAGCGCAGGGCTCTGCTTCTCTGTACTGGCTGTGAGCACAGCGGCTGGAAAGCAGAGCGGTGACGTCACCGCTCTGCTTTCCAGCCGCTGTGCTCACAGTGAGTGCAGGAAAGCAGAGCGCCGAGGGACAGACAGCCAAAGGTAAGTATGAAGCGTTTGTTTTTTTTACTTTTAGGATGGTATCCAGGGTAAACATCGGGTTACTAAGCGCGGCCCTGCGCTTAGTAACCCGATGTTTACCCTGGTTACCAGCAAAGACATCGCTGAATCGGCGTCACACACGCCGATTCAGTGATGTCAGCGGGAGAGCCAGCGACCGAAGAAAGTTCTGGCCCTCTAGCCCCGACCAGCGATATCACAGCAGGATTCTGATCGCTGCTGCGTGTCACACTGAACGATATCGCTAGCCAGGACGCTGCAACGTCACGGATCGCTAGCGATATTGTTTAGTGTGAAGGTACCTTTAATCTTCAACTTGAAAAGGTCCAGCTAGCTCATTTTAAATAATACAAGCGCATAGCAGTACCCATCCTCCATCTTGCTGGCATCAAAGTCAAAACTCAAAGAGGACGTTTGTACTCATTACTGATCCTGCCAAGGGCCCATTTATTGGATCCATCAGGTGACACTCTTGTCAGTCCATAAAACCTATGAAAGATCATTCTTCAGATATTTCTTAACCAAGTCATGATGTGTCACCTTATGTGTCTTCATCAGTGGTGGTCACTGGTCAGGTTTTATCCTCCTTACCTTGGCCATGTCTCTGAGCACTGAAAATCTTTTACTTCTGGGCACTCCAGGGAGGTTGCAGTTCTGGAATATGACAGATCTGGTGGATGATGGGTTCCTGGTCACTTCACATTTTCTCAAATCTTTGGCAGTTAATGTGCCTCTTTTGTTTGTAACACGTTTTTTGCCAGTCTATTGACTATTTCCAACAAAATTTGTGCTGGTTCTGTGATCACACCTCAATATCTTAGCAAGAGAATTTTTAGTTAAATCTCTGGCTATTGGCCATTTTGTCTGAAGAAAATAAGCTGGCTAATAATTCTGCACTCCTTGATAAAGGGTATTCTTATACCAAGGCCACATCCTGTGTCATTACACAAGTACACATTTGCTTCATCCAATAAGCATTCAGTTTATCCAGCGTTGAGCTGGAAAATCTGCATAATAATGATAATATGATAAATATACTTGTCTAATAATTGTGAACTCAATGTAGAATAACCGAACATAATATATGTATAACATATATGTAAAAATGTAAAAATATATATACGTAAACACAAAACATAAATATATTTGTCTACAGTCCTGCTCCCCATGTTGCTTTTAAATAGATGCATGTTGTACAATTAAATCATATGAACCAGTTGGGACTCATTGTCGCTGTACAATGTCCGTGTCTAATTGTGCTGTGCTACAAATATTGCTTACGGATTCTATAAAATAAAAAATACCCCCTATCGAAATAACATGCAAACTCCAGGCTGTTTAAATTTACCTATACATTGTAGAAAACATTAGAGAACTAGATACAAATTAGATAGAATCTACCATTATTAGTCAATCATTTATTCAATCACAGCTAACCAATCTTGAATTTTGTACACGATGGAAACACAAAGTACTTTTCATTGAATTTATTAGACAAGACATAATCTGTACTTGTAACACCAAAACACCTGCTGAGTGGAAGAGAAATTAAAAATAAGCCTCTCGTCCTTCAATCTTTGTTCTTGTTTTTCAGAAGAGTTCGTGCTTGTTCATAATTCTCTCAGCTGCTTCAAGACATTGACCTTAGCAAATATAAAGCAAATATAAGTGTCTCTCAGTTTTCCTCATCTCCCCACATATGTTATACAGAACAGACCAAAAGTTTGGACACACCTTCTCATTTAAAGATTTTTCTGTATTTTCATGACTACGAAAATTGTACATTCACACTGAAGGCATCAAAAGTATGAATTAACACATGTGGAATTATATACTTACTAAAAAAGTGTGAAACAACTGAAAACATGTCTTATATTCTAGGTTCTTCAAAGTAGCCACCTTTCGCTTTGATGATTGCTTTGCACACTCTTGGCATTCTCTTGATGAGCTTCAAGAGGTAGTCACTGGGAATGGTCTTCCAACAATCTTGAAGGAGTTCCCAGAGATGCTTAGCACTTGTTGGCCCTTTTGCCTTCACTCTGCGGTCCAGCTCACCCCAAACCATCTCGATTGGGTTCAGGTCTGGTGACTGTGGAGGCCAGGTCATCTGGCGTAGCACCCCATCACTCTCCTTCTTGGTCAAATAGCCCTTACACAGCCTGGAGATGTGTGTTTGGGGTCATTGTCCTGTTGAAAAATAAATGATGGTCCAACTAAACGCAAACCGGATGGAATAGCATGTCGCTCCAAGATGCTGTGGTAGCCATGCTGGTTCAGTATGCCTTTAATTTTGAATAAATCCCCAACAGTGTCACCAGCAAAGCACCCCCACACCATCACACCTCCTCCTCCATGCTTCACGGTGAAAACCAGGATGTAGAGTCCATCCGTTCACCTTTTCTCCGTCGCACAAAGACACGGTGGTTGGAACCAAAGATCTCAAATTTGGACTCATCAGACCAAAGCACAGATTTCTCTGGTCTAATGTCCATTCCTTGTGTTCTTTAGCCCAAACAAGTCTCTTCTGCTTGTTGCCTGTCCTTAGCAGTGGTTTCCTAGCAGCTATTTTACCATGAAGGCCTGCTGCACAAAGTCTACTCTTAACAGTTGTTAGACACAACCACAGATGTACTACCAACCACTATTTACCAATGATTACAGAATCAACAATATAGGGATAATATATACCATATACCAGTGATTAGTGCTCTGTGGAGAAGGGTGTGGAAAACGACTAGCATACGAGGTAAAAACAAACACAGCCAATATATAAAAGTACCCAGAAAAGTCACCAAGCAGAGAATAGATATAAAAAATGCCTTTATTATATATGATTGGCAAGTAAAATAATATAACAATTTGTGCACACAACAGGACAAAAAAATATTTATATCAATGAATTATAATTAAAATTTAATAAAAAGGAGATGGTAAAGGCTGACCCGATTATATTTATATATTCTGGATGTAAGGCTAGTGTATCCCAAAAAAATAAAACAACCACTAAAAAATGAACAAAAATTTATAAGTGAAATACAACATAGAAACCTATATAAAAAAGATGCTTGTGTTATATATACACCGTGATGTAGGCAAATGTACCCTGTTATATAAGACAAAAAAACTCGGCAATATATAACATTCAGGTGGTAATATGTACAAATTGCAATATATAAAGTGCAAAATAGCAAATGCCAAGAGCTGCCAGTATATATCAACCTACATATAGTACAACATAGGTCGTAATGTGCCTCGCAATGTATAATGCAGATAGTACAAGGTGCAAATATTAAAATGTAAAGTGCAAAGTGGCAAAAACAAAATTATGCCAATATATATCTCAGCTTATGTGTAATGAAAAATCATGTGTGCAACTGCAGTATCAAATGTGCAAAGTGGCAATCATCAATATAGGTAATAATATATCATCCATATATAAAGTGCAATTGGTAAAATGTGTAGGCTGCAACGTATAATGTGCAAATGACACAGAATGAGAAATGCCAATATATATAAGCTTAAGTGTACTGACAGCACCGCAACAACGGGTGTCCACATGTGCCTTAATTGTGCAGTGCAGAATGCAGAGTGCTCCTCTGCAGAAGGGATACAGCAGGAGCCCCACAGCAAAATAAACCAAGGTGCACAGTGTTAAGGAGCTAGGGATATGCACGCAATATACCTTAATAAGAGGGTCAGCCAAGTCCCGTGATAGCGCACCCCGACGCGCGTTTCGGATCTAAGTCCTTCGTCATGACTAAGACGAAGGACTAAGATTCTACTAAATCACACCTGAAAACAGATAAAAAGGGGATAAGGGGACTCAACCTTTGCATTGTGTGTCTGTCTGCCACACTAAGCATGGAGAACAGAAAGAGGAGAACAGAACTGTCTGAGGACCTGAGGACCAAAATTGTTTTACAATATCAACAATTTTAAGGTTACAATAATGTGGTGGTACACCATATTTTGGGTGTCAGGTCTGAGCATTCCTACATGAACAGTTTCCTGGAAAGTAGATTGGTTGTCATGGGCCAGTTGAATGGCCACCAAGGTCTCCAGATCTCACCCCCTTAGACTTTCATCTTTGGGGTCATCTGAAGGCAATTGTCTACACTTGTAAAGATATGAGATGTGCAGCATCTGTAACAACAGATACTGAATGCCTGTGCTAGCATTTCTTCTGCGGTGTTGCTATCAGTGTGTCAAGAGTGGGGGAAGAGGGTTGCATTGACAGTCCAACACAATGGACAGCACTTTGAACACATTTAATAAGTGGTCATAAACTTGTAAATAACTCATGAAAGAATAAAGTTACATTAAAACCAAGTGCACCATTGTTTTTCTTGTGAAATTGTCAATAAGTTTGATGTGTCTTATGACCCTCTTCCCATTGGAAATAATAAAGTTGGATCCAAAATGGCCGATTTCAAAATGGCCACCATGGTCAGCACCCATCTTGAAAAGTTTTCCCCACCCATATCCTAATGTGCCACCAACAGGAAGTTGATATCACCAACCATTCCAATTTTATTTAGGTGTATCCATATAAATGGCCCACCCTGTACATCATTCAACTATTTATTATTATTATTATTATTTTTTATTTTTTTATTTTATTTTTTTATTATTATGATCAAAAACACAATGAGACCTACACAGAATAGAACACAGTACCTACAGTCAAATATGGCAGAAGTTCAAATATGTTTTGGGGTTGTTTTTCTGCCTCTGGTATTGGGTGCCCTGACTGTGTGCAATGCATCATGAAATCTTATTACAAAAGATTTTGGGTTGCAATGTAGTGCCCAGTGTCAGAAAGCTAAATTTGCATCTCAGGTCATGGGTCTTCCAGAAGGACAATGACCTCAAATATACTTCAAGAAGCACCCAGAAATGGATGGAAACAAAGTGCTGGAGAGTTCTGGAGTGTCAAGTCGGGATGCGTGAACCCGAACTGTAAAGTTCGGGGTCCGTACTAGACACCTAGTGTTCGGTACAGAACAGCCAATCAACAAACTTTCTGTCTGGCTGTGGGAACTTCCAGAGCCATCACAGCCATGCCAAGTATTGGCATGGCTGTGATTGGACAGCGCACCACATGACCAGGGGTGTATGAGTGTCATATCTCGGGTGCTGCCACCGCCCTGCTCTGCTTAGTGTAGGGATAAGATGCAGCTGGAGTGAGGGACAGTGTTAGATAGAGAACTCTGCCACAAATCCACTGTGTGCACTGTTCACTTGACTCAGTGGGAGTACTGTGCCAAAAGCCACTGTGTGGTATCTATGGGAGTACTGTGCCAAAAGCCACTGTGTGTACTTTTCAACCCATATCTGTGTGTGGGAGTACTGTGCCAAAAGCTGCTGTGTGTATTCTGCAACCATGTCCATGATAATATTGTGCCAAAGCCTTTGTTTGTACTCTGCAATCCATATCTGAGGGAGTACTGTGCCAAAAGCCACTGTGTGTACTCTGCAGCCATGTCTGTTTGAACAGTGTGCATAAAAAATAATTCTACTCTGCAGCCGTCTCTGTGCTATTTCTAGGCCACACAAATAATTTTACTGTACTGCTGTGTCTATACGAGTAGTGTGGCAAAAAAAATAAATCAGCTTTGGGTACAATTTTAACCACTGGAAGACATGGTCAATTTCACTCTCATGTGCTCGCGCTGCTGCTCTCCACCCTCCTCACTGCAAACTGTCCCCAGTATCAGCTTCCACATGGTCTTTTTCTTTGCCCACCCTTCCATGGTCCGTCCTTGTGACACACTCAATGCATCACTCATCACTCCACCTTCAGCCACTCCTCTTTCACTTGTCGTCTCTTACTCGATAGGCTGTACTTCATTTTGAAACACACCCTCTTCTGGAACTTGACTCCCATTCTGGGCAGAACCCTATCTTCAGCACATCCCATCTTCTGTATCTAACCTCCAATGGATGGAGCACATTTTCACACCCTTAGGTGCTGTCCACTTCCACGATGGGTCTGCTATCATCTTAGTTTGTTCAATTTCAGACAAACACAACATGAAGAGCAGACTCATCAATACCTTGTCAGATGACAAATGCACTCGCAGGGTGCAGCAGGCCCCAGATATTAAATGCTAAAGCAGCACAGGTGCAAGCTACTGATGAAAGCAACCACCCACTTGCCCAAACATTAGAGGGGCTGGCTGCCTAGTAGCAAAAATGCACACAGGTAAGGCTTGCATAAGACACCCTGTGAGTGTATTTGTCATCTGACAAGGTTTTGGTGAGTCTGCTCTTCATGTTGTTGTTTTTTTTCAATTTCAGACACTGTCATATCTTCATCACCATCCACCATTTTGGAATTTATATGCTGTACAATTTCAGGTTGTTCATTTTAAGGTGCTTCTTCAATTGCATCATGAGTATTCTTCACCCTGTGCTCTCCATGCGTGTAACCCATATCTTGCCAACTACACCAAATGTAACGGGTCACTGAGTAGTAGTCATGTGTGAGTGTAGAACAATGGGCACATTGGCCCGCTACAGAAATAGGGGGAACTTTGGGCCCCTTGATGTTTGTGGAGTGCAGTGTTTCGGTGATTTACTGTATGTAACTATGTAACTATGATGATCCCAAAAACTTTTGGGAGAATACTCCGTGGATTGACAAGACAAAAATTGAACTTTTTGAAAGGTGTATGTCACATTACATCTAGCGTAAATGTAACACAGCATTTCAGAAAAGGATCATCATACCAACAGTAAAATATGGTGGTGGTAGTGTGATGGTCGAGGCTGGTTGGCTGCTTCAGGACCTGGAAAACTGGAAAACGTGCTGTAGTAAAAGGAACCATGAATTCTGCTGTCTACTGAAACATCCTGAAACAGAATGTCCAGCCATCTGTTTGTGACCTCAATCTGAATCGCACTTGAGTTATGCAGCAGTACAATGATCCAAAACACACCAACAAGTCCGCCTCTGAATGGCTTAAGAAAAATAAAATTAAGATTTTGGAGTGGCCTAATCAAAGTCCTGACCTTAATCCCATTGAGATGCTGTTGCATGACCTTAAAAAGGTGGTACATGCTCGGAAACCCTGCAATGTGGCTGAATTGCCACAATTCCGCAAAGATGAGTTGGCAGAATTCCTCCAGAGTGTTGTAAAAGATTCCTTGCCAGTTATCGCAAACACTGGATTGAAGTTGTTGCTGCTAAGGGCCCATTCAGATATTAGGTTTAGGGGGCAATCACTTTTTCACACAAGGCCCTGCAGGTTTGGATTTTTTCCCTTACTAATAAAGACCTTCATTTGAAAACTGCATTTTGAGTTTAATTGTGTTATCTTTGTCTAATTTTTACATTTGTTTGCTGATCTTAAATATTTAAGCGTGACAATCGTGCAAAAGAATAAGAAATCAGTAAGGGGGCAAACACTTTTTCACACCAATGTATATATCTGTTAACAATGACAATGTAGCACAAAAAAGGAAAAGTCATGTGCTTCTTGTGAGACAAAACTGGAGATGCTGCAGGCCATGGTAATATGTTTAGGAGATGCAGGCTGTTCATAGTAGCATGATCAACATTTTGGAGAAGTGGCCATACTACTAGTTCCACAACCAAATCAATTTGCTAGCTTACCTGTAATGATGACTAGAAGGGTCTCACCTACCATACAATATCCCACCACCTACCATAGTACTGCAAGTGAAACTGGTGTGACGTTCCCTTGTGAAGGCCTCTTCATGGCTTTGCCCACGTGGTCTTGTCAGATTTGAAAAATGGCGCATATTGATTTATTCTGTAGTCCCAGTGAAATTGGACATCACATACCAAACCTAAACCACTGTCTGCACAAACCATCACAACGTATTTGCGCTACTTTGGGCTACAAGCCTAACATCTGTAATGACCAGGCCGAACGTTCCCTGCTATCCACCCCCATACGATGCCCACAGCTGAAGGAATTATGCAACACACCAGTCTTGGGGATAACAGTTGCTTTTACTTCAGCAAGAACGGGAATTATAACTTGGAACAAATAAGGAACAGTCTCTCATGGGTAGTCCACGGCAATTACAGTTCACAATTAGATGCTGAGATGTAATTGGGGCCTGAAGCTTTAAGAGCACTGGACAGTGTCTTTTGGTAGTTTACAGAAGGAGGTAGATGCAGCAATTAGAGGTTACAGACCTGTGCTTGGGGTTAACTCCACAGTGTGTCACGGCACGTGCACAAGTACTTAAAGGTGAACTCAGGTGATTCCAGTCAGAAAGACTTTAGAATGATGTCACTCATATGTGAATGTAAAAAAACTGAGGTGATTCCAGTCAGAAAGACTTTAGAATGATGTCACTCATAGGTGAATGTAAAAACTGAGGTGATTCCAGTCAGAAAGACTTTAGAATGATGTTTGTAGAGGTTATACAAGGAACCCATGCTCTTAAGGTACCTTCACATTAAGCGACGCTGCAGCGATACCGACAACGATCCGGATCGCTGCAGCGTCGCTGTTTGGTCGCTGGAGAGCTGTCACACAGACCGCTCTCCAGCGACCAACGATGCCGGTAACCAGGGTAAACATCGGGTAACTAAGCGCAGGGCCGCGCTTAGTAACCCGATGTTTACCCTGGTTACCATCCTAAAAGTTAAAAAAAACAAACGCTACATACTTACCTACAGCCATCTGTCCTCCAGCGCTGTGCTCTGCTCTCCTCCTGTACTGTCTGTGTGAGCACAGCGGCCGGAAAGCAGAGCGGTGACGTCACCGCTCTGCTTTCCGGCTGACCGACGCTCACAGCCAGTGCAGGAGGAGAGCAGAGCACAGCGCTGGAGGACAGACGGCTGTAGGTAAGTATGTAGCGTTTGTTTTTTTTTACTTTTAGGATGGTAACCAGGGTAAACATCGGGTTACTAAGCGCGGCCCTGCGCTTAGTTACCCGATGTTTACCCTGGTTACCAGTGAAGACATCGCTGGATCGGTGTCACACACGCCGATTCAGCGATGTCAGCAGGAGTCCAGCGACGAAATAAAGTTCTGGACTTTATTCAGCGACCAACGATCTCCCAGCAGGGGCCTGATCGTTGGTCGCTGTCTCACATAACGATTTCATTAACGATATCGTTGCTACATCACAAAAAGCAACGATATCGTTAACAATATCGTTATGTGTGAAGGTACCTTTAAGCCTGCAGGAGATCTTGCAGTTAAAACAGCCTCCACGTGTGTTCTCCTTGAGGGCATTTCTCAGACTAAAGAACATTTTAGACTTGCCTGGAAAACAGCTCCTCCTATTGACCATGTGACTAGGAGCTGGCCAATAGGACACCGGATTCACATCTCAGATCCTTACAAGACAATAATTCTAAGTCATTGTACACTTTCACCATAGATGACACCAGAACACAGCAAATGAGAAATGCGTTGCATCTAAAATGGAGGTGACTAGAAATGGAGAGCTACAGCTCACAAATGCAGAGGATAATGTAGGGGCAGTTAGAGAGTGAGTTGTACAGAAGCTACTCACAACGCAGGATTACTTAAAGTGAAGTGATATGATATGGTGGCCTAGGAGCAGCATGAGACGGACTCTGGAGAAGGTGGTCCCTGTACTGACCGCAAACCCTGAACCTAGCAGCGCAACTAGAAGTAGCCGTGGGGGGTACCTAACACTCCCCAGACCCCTCGGCACAGCCTAAGTTCTATCTACCCCTAAAGACAGAAACAGGAAACCTATCTTGCCTCAGAGAAAATCCCCAAAGGATAGATAGCCCCACACAAATATTGACTGTGAGAGGAGAGGGAAATAACATACTAGCTAAAAAGAAAGAATAGAACAGAGTACTATGCGGTCAGTATAAAAACACTAGAAAATATCCACCGCAGAAAATACGGATCACCACCTCTGACTAAGACATGGGGGGTATATCTGCATCTCCAGAGAAATATCTAGGCTGCAAAAAATCCTTCACAGACTAAGCTGGACAAAACAAAAACATGAAAATGCACAGAACTATAAAGTCCACTGCAGGTGGACAGCAAAAACCAAGCCAGGACTTATCTTTGTAGAAAAGCACAGCAAACTGGAGAGACCAGCAGGGAAGTGAATCCTTCCAGAACAATGGGCAACTGACACTGACTAAAGGATCCTGCAAAGCTATATACCCCAGTCAGTTTTGCAATTAGTAGATACACCTATCCACTCCTGCAGTCCGGGTCCAACTGCATTACCCTCTACAACCACCGGAGGGAGCCAAAGAGCTGAATTCACAACAGTACCCCCCCTGAGGAGGGGTCACCGAACCCTCACCAGAGCCCCCAGGCCGATCAGGATAAGCCCGATGAAAGGCACGAACCAAATCAACGGCATGGACATCAGAGGCAGAAACCCAAGAATTATCCTCCTGGCCATAACCCTTCCACTTGACAAGGTACTGAAGCTTCCGCCTTGAAAAACGGGAATCCAAAATCTTCTCAACAACATATTCCAACTCCCCATCGACCAATACAGGGGCCGGAGGATCAACAGAGGGAACAACGGGCTCCACATATTTCCGCAACAAAGATCTATGGAAGACATTATAAATAGCAAAAGAGGCCAGAAGCGCCAGGCGAAAGGACACCGGATTAATAATCTCAGAAATCCTATAAGGACCAATAAATCGAGGCTAAAACTTAGGGGAAGAAACCTTCATAGGAACATGACGGGAAGATAACCAAACCAGATCACCAACCCGAAGCCGGGAACCAACACACCGACGACGGTTAGCAAAACGCTGAGCCTCCTCCTGAGACAGCACCAAATTGTCCACCACATAAGCCCAAATCTGCTGCAACCTTTCGACCACAGAATCTACACCACGAAGGTCAGAAGGCTCAACCTGCCCAGAAGAAAAACGAGGATGAAAACCAAAATTACAAAAAAAAAGGCGAAACCAAAGTAGCCGAACTAGCCCGATTATTAAGGGCAAACTCGGCCAATGGCAAAAAAGCCACCCAATCATCCTGATCAGCAGACACAAAGCATCTCAAATAGGTCTCCAAGGTCTGATTAGTTCGCTCAGTCTGGCCATTTGTCTGAGGATGAAATGCAGAGGAAAAAGACAAATCAATGCCCAGCTTGGCACAAAAGGCCCACCAAAACCTGGAAACAAACTGGGAACCTCTGTCGGACACAATATTCTCCGGAATACCATGCAAACGCACCACATGCTGAAAAAACAACGGAACCAAATCAGAAGAAGAAGGCAATTTAGGCAAAGGTACCAAATGAACCATCTTAGAAAATCGGTCACAGACAACCCAGATAACCGACATTCTTTGGGAAACAGGAAGATCGGAAATAAAATCCATAGAAATATGCGTCCAAGGTCTCTTAGGGACCGGCAATGGCAAAAGCAACCCACTAGTGCGGGAACAGCAAGGCTTAGCCCGCGCACAAATCCCACAGGACTGCACAAAAGAACGCACCTCCCGTAACAAAGAAGGCCACCAAAAAGACCTACTAACCAAATCTCTGGTACCAAAAATCCCAGGATGGCCAGCCAACACAGAACAATGAACCTCAGAAATCACTTTACTAATCCATCTATCAGGAACAAACAGTTTCCTCACAGGACAGCGGTCAGGCTTATCAGCCTGAAATTCCTGAAGAACCCGTCGCAAATCAGGGGAGATGGCAGAAAGAATCACTCCTTCCTTCAAAATGCCAACCGGCTCAAGAACCCCAGGGGAATCAGGAAAAGAACTCCTAGAGAGGGCATCTGCCTTAACATTCTTAGTACCAGGAATGTACGAGACCACAAAATCAAAATGGGAGAAAAACAGGGACCATCGAGCCTGTCTAGGATTCAGCCGTTTGGCAGACTCGAGGTAAATCAGATTCTTCTGATTGGTCAGGACCACAATACGGTGCTTGGCCCCCTCAAGCCAATGTCGCCACTCCCCAAATGCCCACTTTATAGCCAACAACTCCCGATTGCCGACATCATAATTGCGTTCCGCAGGCAAAAACTTCCGAGAAAAGAAGGCACACGGTTTCATCAAGGAACCATCAGAATTCCTCTGAGACAAAACGGCCCCTGTCCCAATCTCAGATGCGTCAACCTCAACCTGAAATGGAAGAGAAACATCTGGCTGACGCAACACAGGGGCAGAAGTAAATCGGCGTTTAAGCTCCTGAAAGGCAGAAGCAGCCGCGGAGGACCAATTCGTCACATCAGCGCCTTTCTTGGTCAAATCGGTTAGAGGTTTAACCACACTGGAGAAGTTGGCAATGAAACGACGATAAAAATTAGCAAAACCCAAGAATTTCTGAAGGCTCTTCACAGATGTGGGCTGAATCCAATCATGAATGACCTGAACCTTAACCGGATCCATTTCTATAGATGAGGGAGAAAAAATGAAACCCAAAAAAGAAACCTTCTGCACTCCAAAGAGGCACTTTGACCCCTTCACAAATAAAGCATTATTACGGAGGATCTGAAATACCATCCTGACCTGTTTCACATGAGACTCCCAATCATTGGAAAAAATAAAAATATCATCCAAATATACAACCATGAATTTATCAAGATAACTCCGAAAGATATCATGCATGAAGGATTGGAACACAGATGGGGCATTAGAGAGTCCGAATGGCATCACAAGGTATTCAAAATGGCCCTCGGGCGTATTAAATGCAGTTTTCCATTCGTCACCCTGCTTGATACGAATAAGATTATATGCCCCTCGAAGGTCAATCTTAGTAAACCAGCTAGACCCCTTAATCCTAGCAAACAAATCAGTAAGCAAAGGCAAGGGGTATTGAAATTTAACCGTGATCTTATTCAAGAGGCGATAATCAATACAGGGTCTCAAGGAGCCATCCTTCTTGGCAACAAAAAAGAACCCCGCTCCCAACTGTGAAGAAGATGGCCGAATATGCCCTTTCTCCAAAGACTCCTTAATATAGCTCCGCATGGCGGTATGTTCAGGCACAGACAGGTTGAAAAGTCGGCCCTTAGGGAACTTAAAACCTAGAATCAAGTCAATAGCACAATCACAGTCCCTAAGCGGTGGAAGGGAACTGGATTTGGGCTCATCGAATACATCCTGGAAGTCAGACAAAAACTCAGGAACTTCAGAAGAGGGGGAAGAGGAAATTGACATCAAAGGAACCTGATCATGAACCCCCTGACAACCCCAACTAGTCACAGACATGGATTTCCAATCTAACACCGGATTATGTAGCTGCAACCATGGAAAACCCAGCACAATATCATCATGCAAATTATGCAACACCAGAAAATGACAATCTTCCTGATGGGCTGGCGCCATGCGCATGGTCAGCGGTGTCCAAAACTGAGGTTTATTTTTAGCCAACGGTGTAGCATCAATGCCCCTCAAAGGAATAGGGTTCTGCAAAGGCTGCAAGGGAAAACCACAACGTCTGGCAAATTCTAAGTCCATTAAGTTCAGAGCGGCGCCTGAATCCACAAATGCCATGACAGAAAATGATGATAATGAGCAGATCAAGGTCACGGATAACAGAAATTTAGGTTGTATAGTACTGATGGCAACAGAACTAGTGATTCTCTTAGTACGCTTAGGGCAATCAGAAATAACATGAGCAGAATCGCCGCAGTAAAAACACAACCTATTCTGACACCTGAATGTTTGACGTTCAGCTCTAGACAAAATCCTATCACACTGCATAGGCTCAGGGCTCCACTCAGAGGGCAACGCCACAGTGTGCACAACTCTGCGCTCGTGCAAGCGCCGATCAATCTGAATAGCCAGAGACATAGAATCATTCAGACCAGCAGGCGTGGGGAACCCCACCATAACATCTTTAATGGATTCAGAAATACCCTTTCTGAAATTTGCCGCCAAGGCATTCTTATTCCATTTAGTCAGTACAGACCATTTTCTAAGTTTCTGGCAATACAATTCTGCCGCTTCTTGACCTTGACACAGGGCTAACAAGATTTTCTCAGCCTGATCCACAGAATTAGGCTCATCATACAACAACCCCAATGCCTGAAAGAACGAATCAACATTAAGCAAAGCAGGATTGCCAGATTCCAGGGAAAATGCCCAATCCTGTGGGTCACCACGCAGCAGAGATATGATGATTCTAACCTGCTGAATAGGATCACCAGAAGACCGGGGTCTTAATGCAAAAAACAGTTTAAAGTTATTTTTGAATCTCAAAAATTTGGATCTGTCACCAAAGAATAAATCAGGAGTGGGAATCTTAGGTTATAAGGCAGGAGTTTGAACAATGAATTCTGAAATACCCTGTACCCTAGCAGCAAGGTGATCCACCCGAGAAACTAACTCCTGAACATTCATGTTAATACTAGACTCCGTAACCACCCAGAGGTAAAGAGGGAGGAAAATACCAAACAGGCTAAGGAAAAAAAAATGGCTCAAAAGATTCCCGCCCTTCTTCTGAGATGCAATTAACTCATCGTTGGCCAGTTGTACTGTTATGATCTGGTGGCCTAGGGCAGCATGAGACGGACTCTGGAGAAGGTGGTCCCTGTACTGACCGCAAACCCTGAACCTAGCAGCGCAACTAGAAGTAGCCGTGGGGGGTACCTAACACTCCCTAGACCCCTCGGCACGGCCTAAGATCTAACTACCCCTAAATACAGAAACAGGAAACCTATCTTGCCTCAGAGAAAATCCCCAAAGGATAGATAGCCCCCCACAAATATTGACTGTGAGAGGAGAGGGAAATAACATACGCAGATATGAAATCAGATTTTAGCATAGGAGGCCATACTAGCTAAAAAGAAAGAATAGAACAGAGTACTATGTGGTCAGAATAAAAACACTAGAAAATATCCACTGCAGAAAATACGGATCACCACATCTAAGACATGGGGGGTATATCTGCATCTCCAGAGATATATCTAGGCTGCAAAAAATCCTTCACAGACTAAGCTGGACAAAACAAAAACATGAAAATGCACAGAACTATAAAGTCCACTGCAGGTGGACAGCAAAAACCAAGCCAGGACTTATCTTTGTAGAAAAGCACAGCAAACTGGAGAGACCAGCAGGGAAGTGAATCCTTCCAGAACAATGGGCAACTGGCACTGACTAAAGGATCCTGCAAAGCTATATACCCCAGTCAGTATTGCAATTAGTAGATACACCTGTCCACTCCTGCAGACCAGGCACAACTGCATTACCCTCTACAACCACCGGAGGGAGCCAAAAAGCTGAAATCACAACAGTGAAGGACACACTCTCGTCTGGGTCACTACACATCCAGCTATAGGAAATATCCCAATGGAGGATGGAAAAGAACTCTATCCTGTTCAGAGATGAGTTCAATTTTTTCTTAGATGCAATCCTATCCACAGATTGATTGGGAGACCTCATGAACAATGCCATAAATAATCCTTCATGAGTCAGTGTGAAAGTATCCCAGGAGTGTTTTTTTTTTCATCATGACAACGGGCCGTATAGTTAGGGTTGCCAACCTTACTTTTATTTTTGCAACTTCTCAAAAAATTACAGACAGACAATTGTTAGGAATGGCGGAACGCACCAAGACAGATGATAAAGGTGCGTTCGCAGTCCGGGGTCCACCGTGCAGGTGAGAACCTGCTGCTAGCAATTAGCAGACAATATGGCGGTACGCTAAAGTATACACGCGTGGGTTAAACCTCACCCAGCGTGAAGAAAGCGATCCTGTTAATTCACAGGACCGCAGTACCGCACTAGTGCGCGAGCAAGTGGTCAGCGGACTTAACCCCAGAAGGGATTGGAGCCCGATTAGACCCTTGCTGGCGTAACACCGCAACTGGGTGTGTAGAGAACCTTAAGCAATCTATGTGCACAAGAGTGCGAGCGATGCCGCACTAACGGACGCCACTAACCACCCAGACTCGGGTATGGAAAGCGCAAGGCAGGCGCACGGCGCCGTACTGGCAGGCACAGCTACAGGACGCTGTGATGTGTGTTAGTGCTGTAGGCTAAGTCGGGCGCTAGGTAGCAGCCATACACCTTCCGCGAACAGACATTCAATAGGGTAGGGGTTTCCAAGGACGACTTGCACTCACAACATACACACATAAGCAATTGTAAGACAATACTAGCGCATGGCCGTGCGGTCATGCGCAGTTTATATAGCAGCAGCACAGGAAGTGGCCACAGCATTTTTGCCCTTCTAGGACCTGCCAAGAGGACCAATGGAATGTGCTGCAGAGCCTGAGCACATGACCCTCGATCTCCAACGGGAGACCTTACGCTGGGCATGCTCAGTACATGCAGACAAGGACTTAGTCCCAGAGAAGTCCGCTCGCTGCTGACCAGCACTGACTTTAAAGGCAGAGACTGGACTGGAGCAAGACGCTGGGACCGACGTCCTTGCTGAGCAGGCTCCACTGCGGCTGGACAAGAATGGGAGACCGCAGCGGAAGTGGCTCGAGATTCCCCCTGTGCAGAAGCGGGAACTCGACCCCTAACATTACCCCCCTCCTAGGGCCCCCCCTCCTTGGGCCTCGCTACGTTCGAAGGCAGCAATGAGCTGCGGAGCCCGAATGTGCTCAACAGGCTCCCAGGACCTGTCCTCGGGGCCATAACCCTTCCAGTCCACCAAATAAAATTTTTTACCACGCACCACCTTGCACCCCAAAATAGCGTTCACCTCATAATCGTCCGTAGACGAACCCGATGTCCCAGCAGATGACTCGGAAAAGCGGGACATATACATGGGTTTCAAGAGGGACACATGAAAGGTGTCGGTGATACCCAGGCGTGGCGGAAGGGCCAAACGATAGACCACAGGATTAACCTGCTCGAGGACCTCGAATGGACCCAAGTAGCGAGGAGCAAATTTAGTGGACTCAACTCGCAGCCTGATGTTACGGGCGGAGAGCCACACCAAGTCGCCAGGAGCAAAGGTCGGGGCGGGGCGCCGATGAGCATCAGCGGAGGACCTCATTCTCTCCTTAGAGGCCCGAATGGCATCCTGAGTGCGGTCCCAAATATCCCGTGCCTCCACAGCCCAGTCTGCCACCCTGGAGTCGGCGGAAGACACGGGCATAGGCACAGGTACCCGTGGATGCTGACCATAGTTGAGGAGGAATGGGGTTTGTCCAGTGGAGTCGGCAACGGCGTTGTTCAGTGCAAACTCTGCCAATGATAGCAAGGATGCCCAGTCATCCTGCCTGGCTGAAACAAAATGTCGCAGGTATGTGACCAAGGTCTGGTTGGCCCTCTCTACCAACCCATTCGTCTCGGGATGATAAGCGGAAGAGAGATTCAACTCAATACTGAGAAGACGACAGAGCTCTCTCCAGAACCGAGACGCAAACTGGGGACCCCGGTCACTGACAATTTTGTCTGGCATACCATGTAGGCGGAAGATATGTCTGATGAACAACGCTGCCAAGGCCCGTGCAGAAGGTAACCGCGGCAGCGGCACCAAATGCACCATTTTTGAGAAATGATCGGTGATGACCCAAATGATGGTACAGCCGCGAGACTTGGGCAAACCCACAACAAAGTCCATCCCGACCATCTCCCAGGGCCTATCTGCCACCGGCAAGGGATAGAGCAAACCAGCTGGCCTTTGACGCGGAGATTTATTTTTGGCGCAGGAGACACACGCCAGAACATAATCCCTGACATCCCGGACCATATGCGGCCACCAGTACGTCCTCGCCAGTAGCTCAGATGTCCTCTTTGTCCCAAAGTGTCCACCCACCCTGGACGAATGAGCCCAAGAGAGAACCTCCGGTCGCAAATTAATGGGCACAAAAGTCTTGCCCGGAGGCACAGACTCTAGCGAAACCGGCGCCACGGTTCTCAGGCTCTCGGAAGGGACAATAAGCCGAGGCTCCTCTTCCTCCTCCTCAGTTGACATAAGGGAGCGAGAGAGAGCGTCAGCACGGATATTCTTCTCCCCGGCGAGATAATGAAGGGAAAAGTGGAACCGGGAGAAGAACAGGGACCATCTGGCCTGGCGAGAATTTAGCCGCTGGGCTGTCTGCAAATAGACCAAATTTTTGTGGTCCGTGTAAACTTGGAAGGGAAACCGCGCACCTTCCAGAAGGTGTCTCCACTCCGAAAAGGCCAACTTCATTGCTAGCAACTCCCTGTCCCCGATGGAGTAGTTCCTCTCCGCTGGCGTGAAGGTCTTGGAGAAGAAGAAGCATGGATGCTTCCGACCTTGAGCATCCTTTTGGTAGAGGACTGCTCCAGCACCAACGGACGAGGCATCCACCTCCAGTAGGAATGGCTTATCCACATCGGGACGATGTAAGATGGGAGCGCTAGCAAAGTGGGACTTAGTAGAAGTGAAGGCCTTGGAGACCTCTTCCGACCACAATTTGGGATTCGCTCCCTTCTTGGTGAGGGCTACCAAGGGAGCCACCAGAGTTGAGAAGTGGGGAATGAACTGGCGGTAATAGTTTATGAACCCCATAAAGCGCTGCACCGCTTTAAGAGAATGGGGCTCTTGCCAGTCCATCACAGCCTGTAGTTTGGCAGGATCCATAGCCAATCCCTGGGCGGAGATGATATAGCCCAGGAAAGGTAAGGACTCCTGCTCAAACACACACTTCTCCAACTTTGCGTAAAGAGAGTTTGCCCGTAGGAGGTCGAAGACTCTGCCAACATCTCTCCGGTGGGAGTCAATATCTGGAGAAAAGATGAGAATATCATCCAGATAGACTACAACCGAGGTGGAAAGCATATCCCGGAAGATGTCGTTGACAAAGTCTTGAAAAACGGCAGGTGCATTACAGAGCCCGAAGGGCATCACCAGATACTCATAGTGCCCATCTCTGGTGTTAAATGCCGTTTTCCACTCGTCCCCCTCACGGATGCGAATCAGGTTGTAAGCACCCCGCAGATCTAGTTTCGTAAACACTCTAGCTCCCCGAAGCCTATCGAAAAGCTCAGATATCAACGGCAAAGGGTACTTGTTCTTAACTGTGATAGCATTAAGACCCCTGTAGTCTATGCATGGACGTAGTTCTCCATTCTTCTTCTGCACGAAGAAGAACCCTGCCCCAGCAGGTGACACTGACTTCCTAATGAACCCTCTTGCCAGATTCTCTTGTATGTACTGAGACATTGCCTCCGTTTCCAGGAGAGATAATGGATAGACTCGACCCCGGGGAGGCTCAGCACCAGGCAAGAGATCGATAGGACAGCCATAGGGGCGATGGGGCGGAAGGGTCTCCGCCGCCTTCTTGGAGAACACGTCTGCATAAGACCAATATTGCTTGGGGAGAGAGGATAGATCTGCGGGTACCTCAGTAGTAGCAACCTGAACGCACTCTCGGTGACACCTACCCCCACATGATTCACCCCATCCCAGAATTCTGCCTGAGGACCACTCGATGTGAGGAGAGTGGTACCATAGCCAAGGTATCCCCAACAGGACCTCATCAATACCCTCAGGAATGACGAGCAGAGAAATAATCTCCTGATGGGATGGCGACAGGGACAGAGTAACAGGGATGGTCTGATGTGTTATCTGTGCGGGGAGTGTCGACCCATTCACCACTCGTACCGTTACTGGTTGGGATAGCATAACCAGGGGTATTGCGTGACGTTGGGCGAAGGCAGAAGACATAAAATTGCCCTCCGCCCCAGAATCCACGCAGAGGTCTACCGAGTGGGAGGATGAGCCAAAGGTAATTGTCCCCTTAAAGGACAATTTGGAGGCAAACGTCGCAGTGTCTAGTGCACCTCCACCTACTACCACTAGACGCTGACGTTTCCTCGACCGCTGATGACATCTGGTGGCAAGATGTCCTGACTGTTGGCAAACCTGGCAACCCTGGAGTGCACGAGCAGTCTGGGACTTAGATCCCGCTCGTGACACCACCTTAGGTTCCTGGAACTCAGGAGCCTGAACTGGAGATTCCAAAGGTTTGGCGAAGGTGGGAGCCAGCCGAAACCTCTGCCTACACTGGGCTCGCTCTAACCTCCGCTCGTGAAAACGGAGGTCAATGCGAGTAGATACTGCTATTAACTCCTCCAGTGTGGCGGGAATCTCCCTAGTGGCCAGAGCGTCCTTAACGTGGTCAGCCAGCCCCCTCCAAAATATAGGGATAAGGGCTTTATCCGACCACTCCAGCTCAGATGCCAGAGTGCGGAAATGGACGGCAAAAAGGCTGACCAAGGACGAGCCCTGAGTCAGTGCCAACAGTTGGAGCGCCGTGTCATGGGTGACACGAGGTCCTAGAAAGACCTGTTTCAGAGTGCTCAGGAATAACGGAGCACTCTGCACCACATGATCGCCACGCTCCCACAGCGGCGTAGCCCACTGCAACGCCCTGTCCGACAATAAGGAAATTATAAAGCCCACCTTAGCCCGCTCTGTAGGGAAACGAGAGGCCAGAAGCTCGAGATGTATTGAGCACTGACTCACGAAACCCCTACAGGACTTACTGTCACCAGAAAATTTCTCTGGTAGCGGGAGGCGAGATAGCGTCGGTACAGGAGCGGCAGTGGACAAGGTAGCTGCAGCCACACTTGCAGCCTGAACAGCGACAGCAGTAACATCCACAGCTGAGGTTGAACGCTCAAAAGCCGCCAACCTTCCCTCCAGCTGCTGGATGTACCGCTGTAAACGCTGATCGTCCGCCATTTTACTAGCCAGACCCTGGCGCTAGTATTCTGTTAGGACTGGCGGAACGCACCAAGACAGATGATAAAGGTGCGTTCGCAGTCCGGGGTCCACCGTGCAGGTGAGAACCTGCTGCTAGCAATTAGCAGACAATATGGCGGTACGCTAAAGTATACACGCGTGGGTTAAACCTCACCCAGCGTGAAGAAAGCGATCCTGTTAATTCACAGGACCGCAGTACCGCACTAGTGCGCGAGCAAGTGGTCAGCGGACTTAACCCCAGAAGGGATTGGAGCCCGATTAGACCCTTGCTGGCGTAACACCGCAACTGGGTGTGTAGAGAACCTTAAGCAATCTATGTGCACAAGAGTGCGAGCGATGCCGCACTAACGGACGCCACTAACCACCCAGACTCGGGTATGGAAAGCGCAAGGCAGGCGCACGGCGCCGTACTGGCAGGCACAGCTACAGGACGCTGTGATGTGTGTTAGTGCTGTAGGCTAAGTCGGGCGCTAGGTAGCAGCCATACACCTTCCGCGAACAGACATTCAATAGGGTAGGGGTTTCCAAGGACGACTTGCACTCACAACATACACACATAAGCAATTGTAAGACAATACTAGCGCATGGCCGTGCGGTCATGCGCAGTTTATATAGCAGCAGCACAGGAAGTGGCCACAGCATTTTTGCCCTTCTAGGACCTGCCAAGAGGACCAATGGAATGTGCTGCAGAGCCTGAGCACATGACCCTCGATCTCCAACGGGAGACCTTACGCTGGGCATGCTCAGTACATGCAGACAAGGACTTAGTCCCAGAGAAGTCCGCTCGCTGCTGACCAGCACTGACTTTAAAGGCAGAGACTGGAGAAGCAGCACTAACTCTCAGAACAGAGTGAGAATGAGCAAGACGCTGGGACCGACGTCCTTGCTGAGCAGGCTCCACTGCGGCTGGACAAGAATGGGAGACCGCAGCGGAAGTGGCTCGAGATTACCCCTGTGCAGAAGCGGGAACTCGACCCCTAACAGACAATATTTTTATAGATACATTGAAAAGCCAAAGTAAATCATTATGATTATAAGTGGTACATCTGAACAGTCTATAATTCTGATATGGTCAATTGGCAACCCTGCACATGGTGCTCGTGCTTTTATGAGTAGCTTGTGTAGCCTAAACATGCTAACATTGCCTGCAGCGTCGTTGGACTTGTCTCTCATCAACTACATTTAGAACGTCACGGAGTTTGTGGCTTTCTACGACACAGCCTTGACTATATGCAGTGTTATACTGTTTTGCACAATCAGAAAAGCAAAGAATGGCTAAAATATTTTTCATATTTCTTCTATGCTATAAACTTCAACTAAAGCATTACAATGACCCCAACTTTTTATTCAAAGACATTGGTTGACTGAGATTATTTATATTTTCATAGCAATTTTGTGCAACAATAAAAAAAATCCTTGAGTGAAAAAAGCATCTATGTACCAGTATCAGCAGTTTGAAGTTGATGTGACAAATTCTTTTATGTAAATATGTGTGATTTTTACTTGTTATGCTTTTTATTGTGTTTGACTCTGTAGGAACATTTTTTAAAAAAAAGAGTATTTTGGAATTTTCAGGATTCCTATAACATTTAAAATCTCCTTGAATGCTATGTTGTTGAAGATTGTGTTCACTGAAAGTCATTAATGTTAATAGCAACAATGCCTTAGTGTTCTTTCTCCCTTTTATACTAAATGAAGGGGTCCTCAAATCAGATGTGGAATGCCTATTGCCATCTTTATTGTATTTTTCCTTGTCCATGTATAAGTTAAAAAGTAACTATTTGTAAATAATTGCATTAACTATACTAAATGGAGCCAAGGTTTAAAGTTAATAATTGCTTATTGATGTCAAAGGGATATTTGTGTTGCTATTAAGTAAAATAGATCCAGACCACATCCAGACCCAGGATGCTGAGTAAAATTGTTCCAAATCATATCGTGGGTTCATTTGCATCCATACTTTTTCTACCTGCTTACAATTGATTAATTTCTGTTCAATGAAGCTCATGATAATCCACTGCGATAACTCACTCCAAGAGGTTGTTTTCTTTATTATGTTTGCCCACCATTGTAGCTACTTTGATATTGTGCCAATGCATCTAAAATAAGTAAAGAAAAGTACAACTTAGTGCATAGTCTTAACTAAATCATCCAGTAATTAATTTCTAAAGCTCATACGCAGATGATCTTCACACCCCCTTTAAAAAGAAAGTATTGAATCAATATCTCACTGAATACAAAAACAGTTTCCAATCTTTACATGATTGAGTTTCATGTAATATTTTTTTAACCTATAACATGAAAGTAAGGCAAATAATATAATTTTCATTTCTAAATCTTCAGTTAGTCAAATTAGCTGATGCAAAAATGAGTCAACCTCATATCAAAAACTAAAATATCTGGTATTTTTGTATGACATCCATAATATTTAAGAACAGCCAAGTCTTCAAGGTATGGAATGAACAAGTTGGGCAACATATTGCAACATTTATCTTTTTCCATTCTTCTAGAACAACATTTTTTGAGCCTGGATGCTGGATGGAGAGTGATGGTCAACTTGTCTCTTCAGAATTCCCCAAAGGTGTTTCAGTTGGGCTCAGATCAGGAGACATACTTGGCCACTGAATCACTTTCACCCTGTTCTTCTTCAGAAATTCATCAGATGTGTGTTTTTCATCATTGTTGTGTTGGAAAAATACACGTCTCCTAAGGGCATGGAGTGATGGCAGGATCTTCATCTGTGAATACCACGAATGAAATATAGCTGCTTGATGCCAGCAGCTCTCATGCAGACCTCCATGTTTCAGTGTATGCACCATGCATTTCGAAAAACGAACAGTACACAGTACTTTCAGTGAAACATGATGGTGGCAGTGTCCTTATGTGTGGATGCATGAGAACTGTTTGTGTCGGAGAGCTACATATCATAGATGGTACGAACAAGGTTAAAGTAATTTATGCATGTCTCCTGATCTAATTCCAACCAAAACCCTATAGGGAGTTCCAAAGAGAATAAAGTCATAACCTTATTACAATATGGGTTAAAAAATGTTCTACAAAACTCAGTCTTGTCCAGATTAAAATCTTACTTTTCAAAGTGGCTGTACTGATTTGTACTTAGCATTGTACATACCCTCATGATGTCTGATCTGGCAGTTATACGCCCGACTATCGATCCCATGCAAACGGTTGTCCGGTTAGAAAATTTTGATGACATATGCCTATTACATGTCATCAATATCAGATCATTGGGGGTCTAACACCCAGTATCCCCACTGATCAGCTGTTAGTTTCTCTGGGGGAAGTCAGATGTAAATACATGGAATAGAGATTCTATGAATAGGTCATCAACATGTAGTGACCTCATAACCCCTGTTATGCATTTTTATGAATGTAGAAGGTAGAGGCAAGGACAGATAGAAGGTAGCAATACAAGGCTGTGACAATAGACAATATAGGGTTTATTTGTAGCCTGCAATCACACATAAGACATTATAAGGATCCTTTTTTTACAATGTTAGGTCCCCTTCACATGTCTGTTTTTAATGTACCTATGCGTTCCATTTCATAAGGACCACAAATATGGACACACGCACACCCATTGTTTTAAATGGTGGTGTGCATTTCACACAGCAGACATATTAGTTTTTTTACGCACACCAAGGACAAAATGCCTGGGAACGGGCCATAAATACTACCCTTCCTCCCAGGCTACCAACATCAGCGCTCAGCCACCCCAGAAATGGCGCATCCATAAGATGTGCCAAATCTGGGACTTAGCCTCGCTCTACTCACTCGCCCTGTGGCAGTGGCAAGTGAGGTAATAGTATTGGGGTTGATGTCAGCTTTGTATTTGTCAGCCAACATGAAGCCTAGGGGTTACTAATGAAGAGGCGTCTATAACACACCCCCATTACTAACCCCATAGTAAGTTTTGAAATAAATACACAGCAAGAATAAAATCCTTTATTTTAAATAAAACTCAACACCCTCTTTTACACATTTACTAAAAAAGCAACAAAGTTGCCCATGTCCCCTGTAAAAGACCAATAATATTAAACAGCGTTCCTCACCTGTCTGAAGATAATCTGTGCTGTCCCACTGTTGTGAATTCTGTGGCCAAGCTCCCTCCTGTGGTCGTGAGTGGTACTTCGGCTGGTTCTGTCTATGAGCTTCCTTTGGTGGATGAGAGTGGTACTGCGGCTTCTGAGTTTCCTTCCTCAGGTGATGAGGTTAAGTCGTTAGGTGCTGCTCTATTTAACTCCACCTAGTGCTTTGATCCTGGCCTCCAGTCAATGTTCTAGTATTGGTCTTGCTTTCTCCTGGATCGTTCCTGTGGCCTGTCTTCCTGCATAAGCTAAGTTTTGCTTGTGTTATTTTTGTTTGCTATTTTTTCTGTCCAGCTTGCTATATTGGTTTTTCTTGCTTGCTGGAAGCTCTGGGACGCAGAGTGAGCACCTCCGTACCGTTAGTCGGTGCGGAGGGTCTTTTTGCCCCCTCTGCGTGGTTGTTTGTAGGGTTTTGTGTTGACCGCAAAGCAATCTTTCCTATCTTCGGTCTGTTCAGTAAGTTGGGCCTCACTTTGCTAAATCTATTTCATCTCTGCGTTTGTATTTTCATCTCAACTCACAGTCATTATATGTGGGGGGCTGCCTTTTCCTTTGGGGTATTTCTCTGAGGCAAGCTAGGCTTATTTTTCTTTCTTAGGGCTAGCTAGTTTCTCAGGCTGTGCTCGAGGCGCATAGGACTGGTCAGGAGCGCTCCACGGCTACCTCTAGTGTGGTTGGATAGGATTAGGGATTGCGGTCAGCAGAGTTCCCACGTCTCAGAGCTCGTCCTATGTTTTTGGTAATTGTCAGGTCACTTTGTGTGCTCTGAACTTCAAGGTCCATTGTGGTTCTGAATTACCTGTTCATAACAGTACTGGAGGCCCAAAGTACTAATGCTTCTCAATAGAGGGAAAAGAGAAGTTCTGAGACCATTTTTTTTTCTTTGCACACTCTTTTAAACATTTATATGATATAGTCATTACTGACAGCAGCATCTAAGGGGTTAAACAGATATGGACGGTGCTAATGCTCATCGTGGCTGATGCAGCAAGTTGTCAACTATAGTGAACAGCCAACAGTTGCTGGATTGTTACCTGTATGAGGATGCTGTTCTCTTATATCAGTGTGTTCAGGCAGCCATGCTAAGCAGTCACATTACTGATGTCACCGCTCAGCACTGCATCCGGATGTTACAGAGTCAGAGATCATCATGGGACGTGGGATGGATTTACGGCAGACCCCTTTGGATTATTTTATTTATTAAAGGTAATAAATGGGTAAAAGAAGTTGAGGAGTGCTTTTTCCAATTAAAAGACTTTTCTGTGTGTGTGTGTTAGGAGTCGAGTTTCCTCTGCTGCACAGGGGGAATCTCGATCCGTCTCCGCTGCAGTCTCCCATTCTCCTCCAGCCGCAGTGGAGTCTGCTCAGCAGGGACGTCGATCCCAGCATCTCGCTCAGTCTGACTCTGTGAGAAGAGTTACTGCTGCTTCTCCAGCTTCTGCCTTTAAAGCCAATACTGGTCAGCAGCGAGCGGACTTCTCTGGGACTAAGTCCTTATCTGCACACACTGAGCATTCCCAGGGCAAGATCTCCCGTTGGAGATCGAGGGTCATGTGCTCAGGCTCTGCGGCACATTCCATTGGTCCTCTTGGCAGGTCTTGGAAGGGCAAAAGTTCTGTGGCCACTTCCTGTGCTGCAACTATATAAACTGCGCATGACCGCACGGCTATGCTCTAGTATTGTCTCATAATGTTATATGTGTGTGTGTAGATGAATGTATGTCGATGGATGAAAGCTCCTAAATATCCCTCCCTAGAGTTGTTGTCTGCTCGCGGATGTTGGTAGCTATCTAGCGCCCGACTAATCATCTGCACGATACACACATTACAGCGTCCTCTTGCTGTGTCTGCCTGTACGGCGCTGTGCGCTTGCCTAGCGCTTTCCTTACCCAAGCCAGTGTGGTTGGTGGCGTCCGTCAGTGCGGCATTGCTCGCACTCCTGTGCATTTATATATTTATATTTAGTTTCCTTTCACACCCAGTTGCGGTGTAGTGCCAGCGAGGGTCTAATCGGACTTCAATCCCAGTTGGGGTTAAGTACACTGACTACTCGCTCGCGCTTTAGGTGCGGTACCGCGATCCTGTGACACAACAGGATTGCTCCCTTCACGCTGGGTGAGGTTGAACCCACGTGTATATACTTTAGTGTACCGCCACATAGTCTGTATTTACTAGCAGCAGGTTTTCACCTGTACGGTGGACCCCGGACTGCGAACGCATCTATATCACCTTTCTTGGTGCGTTCCGCCAGTCCTAACAGTGTGTGTGTGTGTGTGTGTGTTTATTGCTTTTGACCACCGGGTTAGTATTGGGGTGTCTTATAGACACCTCTCCATTACTAACCCCTGGGCTTGATGTCTGTGAACAATACACAGCTAATATCAACCCCAAAATATTACCCCGCTTGCCAATGCTCCAGGACAAGCAGGAAGAGCCAGGCAAAACACCAGAATTGGCACAACTAATGGATGTGCTTTTGGGGTGTCTGCAGGCTGCTATTTTTAAGCTGGGGAGGGCCAAATATCCATTGACCTTAACAGTCTGAGAATACCAGCCCAAACTGGTCTGCTTTACCTTGGCTGGCTATCAAAAATAGGGGAGACCCCGCTCTGTTTTTTTAAATTTTGTATTTAAATATTTAAAAAACACAGCATTGTGACCTCTTTATTTATTATAACCAGCCAAAATAAAGCAGACAGCTTAAGGCTGCAGACCGCAGCTCTATGCTTTACCTGTGCTTGTTATCAAAAATAGAGGGGACCCAACGTCTTTTTATATTTAATTATTTTTTGTAACATGCTGCACCAGCCAATCACATGCTGTGATGAGGCCGGAAGTGCCCACATTGGAAAAGCTTGTTGATTGGCTGCACTGCAGCCCTTTCAACAAGCTTTATTCAGGATGCAGAACTAGAGCTAGACACTAGGTCCCCGGTATGGACCCCAAACTTTAGCATTCTGGTTTGCCCATCACTACATTTGGTTAATTAGCAACTTGTGTAAGATAGTTGGATTTCTGTCTTATCAGAGCATTGTGGAGCTAGTGTCCAGGAATTGCTTATGGGTTGTGCGGAGCTTTTCCTCAATCTTGAGTCTGCCTAACTGACATATGGCCAAAAAAACAGATTAGATAGTTTATTAAAGGGAAAATGCACTTCAAAGAATAATATATCCATCTATGCTTATCTAGACAATAAATATCATCAACTCATTCTGATAATAGCTTGATATATTTGTGGGAATCGATGCAATTCTGATAACATTGAGACTACCGGGAATAGAGGCATAGTTAGAAGTGATTATGTGCTTTATTATGACAGATATGTGAATGACTTACAACCCATGAACATTTATGCTAATGCTTGGAATATATTGACACTATTATTTTTTGTTATTAATATATGTATATAATATTGATGGCTGTTGCTAAAGGTATTTAAGAAATGCAAATCCTTAAGAAAATACAAGAAGTTTTGTTTTGTTTTTCAGGGTCCTTCTGGTCCAAAGGGTGACAAGGTCAGTAGTAAATAATTAAATGTGCATATTTTATAAGTGGAATGGCAAATCCATGCTGATATTCAACTGGAGCATAATAATGCATAATAAGATCTGTGACATACAACCAGCATTTGTGAGAGAGTCACAGGGTAGCACAGAGTCCTTGTTAAAACTATCATCTCATCTTTCCCCTTTGCAGGGAGATCAAGGTGATCAGGGCCCTCGGGTAAGCACTTTCAAAAAAATGTTGCACTTCTAAACACGTTAGTTAAAATTCTAGCTAAAGCTAGAACTAACACAGTAGCCCCACTGTGTATCTATGTCTAATAACCGCATCTTCGCTGCATGCTCCAGTCACTACGTCAGCAAAGTCAGTGTATTGTACATCTGTTGTGCACATAACCAAATAATACTTCTAGTACCAATTACCCAGCAGAACCCTTGTAAAACTGGAATGATGATAGATCCATCCTGGTTTATTACAAAGGACAATTGAAATGACATGTTAGGACATAGAACTTGATTTGTAGTTCCACAGAAGGCAATGGTAGCATAAAAACTTTACACATATAGTTTAGCTCCAAAAAAAACTCAAATTATAAATTACAGTCTGCCTAATTATATTATGGTTCTTACAAGGGTTGTCCCAGAAACAAAGTACATTTTAATCAATAAATCTTGGATTAATAATAATTTTCATAATTGGATGTGTTAAAAAAATGTTCCTGTGCTGAGATAATCTTATAAATGTTCCCCTAGTGTTTCCTGTGTAATGGTCGTGTCTGATCATGCAGGAACATGGTCTGACCATACCACATTTCCTGGGAAAGGAAGAAAGCAAAAGAGAGTATACAGACAGGACAGGATGTGATTACAGCTACTTTATGTAAGGTAAAACATTTCCCTGCCTGTTTAAAAATTGTTTTACCTCACAGAAAGTAGTAGCTGTGATTCCATACTGTCCTTTCTGTATACTTTTTTGCATCCTCCTCTGCCCAGGAGCTGTGGTATGATCAGACCATGATCCTGTATGGTCAGACACAGCCATTACATAGTACACAGCAGGGGAACATTTGTAAGGTTATCTCAGCACAGGAACATTTTACACACTCAATTGTAAAACTTAGTTTTATTCCCAGATCTGTTAATTAAAATGAACTTTGTTCATGGGAAAACTCATTTAAGTATTAAAAAAATTGTTGTAATTTGCTAGTTCCTTCACCTATCTGGCCATATGTGGTGCTTGAGAGAACATAGAAACTGATCAGCAATGTGGATAGGCAGATCATTGAATGTATATGGGGTCACCCCAATACCACACCAAGGTTAAGTTGGTCAAAGGAAAGATCAAGCAGTGTTGAATTTTGCTGAGCTATTTATTCTCCTTAGACATAAGCAGCATCTTGTTCCCATCATGTAGAATATATGTACGCTCAGCCAAACCGAGCACTCATAAGTATACAGGGGGATGTATGTTGGCCGCAGGGTGTAGAGGCAACAATTAAAAAGGCTATCAAAAAGGCTATCAATAGGAATATTTCATTTTTTCCCCTAAAGGGAACGTGCCAGTAGGTAGTGCAGGATGGAGTACTTAGTTGCCTAACACAGCATCATCTGCTGCACCTCTGCTTTCAAACTTGGCTTTGATATGCAAATGTTATATTTCCACCAAAGCATTTGCAGTCACTTCTCCCTGTGAGCACCACCCCTGCTTCTTGACAGACAGCAAGGACAGAGACTGCGCAAAATGTCTCCTCTGCAAACTATTCTCAGACAAGAAGGTGGGGCATTGCCCAAAGGGAAAAGTCAAGAGGAGCCACAGACTGCATTTATTTGTGTGTCAATAAAAGCTGACTTTCATCACAATGGTGCAGCAGATGTTGCTGTATTGTTTATCCCATACTACCGCTACCCTCAACTTGTGCAGAGGTAGTGATACTGTCATGTCCTCTTTAATAGTTTTGTATCAGCCTTCAGTTCTAATAGTACATTGTGCAGGGTAGTGTTATAGTGCGCTTACAAATTCCATTTTAACTCTGTGTCCTGTTTGTATACTAACTACCGTATGTAATACTATCGTGGCAGTATATACATTGCTGTTATGAAGCTTTATATTTATACCATGGGTGGTGCAGAAGTGGACATTTAATAACCAGGTGAAATAATTCAATAACTCAATGCAGTGTGTACTGTGTAGAGCATAAATCATACAGTCGTCTCCCAGCTATAGGGTTATTTTCTCATAGCTGGCGGTGAGGATTATTAACCATTGATGTAGATCTGATACAATATAGTCATATATAGACAGGAACATAATTAAATGTTTGTGGCTTTGTAATTATGTCAGAGTATTTGCATTTCAGCAGGACGTTCCTGATCTATCACCCTATCTCCTAGACAAATATAATGGAGAGCAATTAAGTATGACAAGCTCCATAAACGGTGATGCAATATTATGGAGGACGCGCACCTTAATTACAATGAAAAGAAAGAGAAAAGATCGATGCCCTCAAAACTGTGTGTTTTATATCCATGGCAAGTGCACCCCAATGGTATAAATAATATATGTGATGTCATGCGGTGTAATAGGGATTTTGTTATTCATGCTGAGACGGGAACTGCGAGTAATCCTCTCATTAGACGCAATCTCAGCACTGATATTAAAATCCAGATTTCACCGTGTGTGTATTGTAATCGGTGTTTGTACACCATGTGTGCTAGATGTGTATATTTTCCCAGAATAAATCCTTTTATAACTCCCATTTCGATTTCATATGTATTGGCTTGCCAGTTACCTGGACGAATAAATAAATATATTTATAACCTCTCTCTTGTTTTACAATGCACGGCCTGACATTTTACACTGTCATAGACAATTTTCTTCTCCATTAAATATAAATATCCCTGCTCATTAAATCCTGTTAGTGTAAAAACATAAAAACGATATATACAGTCATTGAAAATAGAAAAGCTGAATATAAGAGTATGACAGTTATATACAATATAGTTAAATACGGTACATGGTTAAAATTCAGGATCATGTAAAACTATGATAAAATACATAGTGATGTTAATCTATAGCCAAAATGGTTTTAATAAATAAGAGCATATCTGTTCGTAAAAAACGGCAACAAAAAATAATCATGTATCTCTTTGCGTACATTTTTACAGTCATCCTTATAATACCATATTATAATATTGGGAAAAAGTAAATGACATTCTTGGACTGATAAATATAAGCCCTATTTTATTTCTACTTACTTCAAGTCAAACTTTAACTCCATACTTATATATACAGTAGAGTTAGAAGGCCACCAATGTACAGATACTGTATTGTGACCATTGTAGATCCTGCAGAGGGTTCAGTCTTTGAAGAACACCAAAGGTAGTCACGCCTCACTCCTTGTACTGTACTATGCCTTTTATATATACAACTGATAGACAGCTTGAATACATGTGGGGATTCCCTAGCAACCAGGCAACCCCCACATGTACTCAGGCTGACTAGCAGCTGTAAATCATGCAGATGAGTCAACAAAAACTAAATCTCCGCGCAGTTACAAATACTCAGAGACCATCCGAGCGTGCTCGGGAAAACCCGAGCAACGAGTACACTCGCTCATCACTATTTGTTACCGACATCTGATGAGAATTTCATGTCCATAACTCTTTTAGAAATATATTGACATAGTAAATTGGTGATGTATTCAATGCTTTTTTTCACCCACTAGATATTATTTTTTAATCAAATTCTGAAACTAAAAATGCATATGTGTTCATATATAACATATATATACGTATATATTGGAGGGGAACATGCTTTCTTCTGTGTTCTTTAAGCAATAAAGTGGAAGGCCATGATCCTTTGCTTAAGTTATTCGATCCCTTGCGATACATGAAATAAAAGAGCCTCTAAAAGTTAAAGTTTGTGTCAGCCTTGAAATGATCTAGATCTTTTTATAAAAAAAAAAGTCCAAAATTATTTTTCACTTGATTTGCATTCTATTCAATAAAGAAAGGACATAAATTTGACTCGGCATGAAGTAAATGATGTATTAATAATTTTCCTGTCGTAGACTCCTCAGCCAACAGCTGGTATTTAATTAGTCTTGGTGTCTTGTTGCTGCAGTAATAGACCACTCAGGACACCCTCATAACCATTTTCATACATAAATTTGGTCCTCGTGGTGTTTTCAGAGTAAGTTACCTAACAGCTGGGGCTGCATAGAAACAGATAGCATCTTAAGAATGTTTTGTACAGAAGGAATTCATTTACCAAAAAATAAAAAGTGTCCAGGAGTTTACTGTATTATCTTAACCTCAGTGAGCTGAGTGTTTCAGCAGATATCTCCCTCTGCTAGAACAGTTAATTCTTCAGGAGCCACCTTCTATTAGATGAGAAGCTTCCTGTTATTTTATACTTTGATGAACAGAGTTCTATTGTGGTTTGTCCTGAAATAGTCACCGGAGATCAGGATTTGTCTTTGTAAACCAGGCTGACATCCCTGGCAAAGATGTTTAATATAATATTCTTTTTATGCCATATAACAATTTACGGGGAGCAGTTGTGCAGGTACTGGGGGTGCAGGTGTAGTTATCACAGATACTGATAAAGCACATTTTCCTTAGTGTTTCATGAAAAATTTGGGACCATTTGGCTTCTACAGCCTATTAGTACAACCGACTGCAGAATGAGTTAACAGTGAATCTCTCATCGATCTCATTTGAGAGTCTTTAAAGTAGATTTATGACCAAATTAAAGTTGAAATTCAATTTGGTCATAAATCAGCTAATAATAAGATGGTGAAAGAGAAAAGGGATAAGGGTTACAGACCTTGCAATCAGACAAATTGGAGAGTTGATTCGGAAAAACACAAGCCAGTAGTAGCACAAGCCTTTTTATAGCAGAACGCCACCAGTTGAGTGAGTTTCCTTTGTGTTGACGTAGATGTCTGGATCATTGTGACATCATGGCATAAGGGACTGCCATTTGCGTTTTTCTCTATTTGGCTCATATCCCATGTAGCAGAGTTTATAGGAGCCAAATGGAGAAATCTTTTTAAGAAAACTCTAAAACAACAAATGCTTTTTTAACTCAAAATATGTGCAAAAAAAGTCTCCAAAGGTGTCTGTAACTCCGTATACCTTAAATAACAAAAGACTGACTGGCACTTCCAAGCTAGTGTGAACAGGTGCATACTAGGAGCAGCCATCTCGGTACTTGGCGAGTAATGCGGTACTCGTGGTACTCGGAACATAGCAAGTAGTTCACTACTCGCCTTGCAATATTCGGATCTCCCACCCAACATGTTAGCCAATCACAGTAATGCCGCAGACTTCTTGGTTGTGGCATTATTATTAGAGTTGAGCGACCTTGACCTTTTTAGAGTCGAGCCGGGTTTTGCGAAACCCGACTATGTCCAAAGTCGGGTCGAGTGAAATCGGCCGATTATGACGTAAAGTCGGGATCGACCGAAACACGAAACCCGATGCAAGTCAATGGGGCAGCATAGTCGGCAGTGAGTGGGGGCCAGGAAAACACCTAGAGTGCCCATTTTAATGTCAAAACCATCCATTCTTCTTAATGAAGCTTGTCAAGCGTAATTTACCTTATAATAATTGGAAGGCATTTGAAATTGGGGGTCATTTGGCTAAAGTTGTGGGGGGTAGGGCTGGTTCAAGTAATTAGTGGGCCCAGGAAATCTGGACCACGTCACGGCAGTGGAGCAGGGAGAGGTAAGTATTTCAACTTTGCAAGTGCTGTGAACCTGAGCAAGCAGGGGGGGCCCACTCGTTGGCATTGGCACTGGCACAGGGCCCCTCAAAGTACAGCGGTGTGTTTGCACGGCGGGGGCGCCTCCCACCGGCAGCAACACTTTTGCGTACTATGAGAGGCCCTGTGCCAGTGACGTCGCCAACTAGTATTCCTCCCCCCACCTGATGAAGGAACCTGCACTTTCATCTGCACCTTCCTCTTTGTCCCCGTGTAAGGTGGTATGGTATGCGGGAAGAGCAACCTGACTTTCAGCAGGGTCACAATGTTGTTGTGTAGCATGCACGGGGAATGTTGCGTTATGGGTCAATGTACCAGCAGACTCATCTATCACTGGCTGGGCAATGGGCACGATGAAGTGGAAACACAGATATAGGCCCAAAGAAGAAAGTGGGCTAAATGCAGTTCAAAATTGGTAACACAGGAATAACCAGGGGGCATTGCAGTGGAGGACAACTGGAATGAGAGGCTGACACAGAGAGTAGGGCCAAATCAGTAAGTAGTCGAAATGCAGTTCAAAATTGGCAACCGTAGTAAACAGGCGGCACAGCTTTGTTCAGTGGAGGAGAACAGCAAGGAGTGGCAGACACCGATAGTAGGCCCCAAACCAACTAGTACGCCAAATGCAGTTGTTCCATTTAACCACAATTTAATGAGAGCCTGAAGATAGAAGCTCAGGAAAGGCAACCTGGGGAACACCTTGGAGTGTAACACACCATCTCTCTCCACCCCATACCCATTTTGTAGGCCTAATGCTGTGTACTTTTCTACAACTACTAAACGAGAGTCGGAAGACCGAAGCAATGGCAAGGAAACCTGGGGAACACCTTGGAGTGTAACACACCATCTCTCTCCACCCCATACCCAATTTGTAGGCCTAATGCAGCCTACTTTCCGACACCTACTAAACGAGAGCATGAAGATCGAAGCTCAGGAAAGGCAACCTGGGGAACACCTTGGAGTGTAACACACCATCTCTCTCCACCCCATACCCATTTTTTAGGCCTAATGCAGTGTACTTTTCTACAACTACTAAACGAGAGTCGGAAGACCGAAGCAATGGCAAGGAAACCTGGGGAACACCTTGGAGTGTAACACACCATCTCTCTCCACCCCATTCCCCATTTTTTAGGCCTAATGCAGCCTACTTTCCGACACCTACTAAACGAGAGCATGAAGATCGAAGCTCAGGAAAGGCAACCTGGGGAACACCTTGGAGTGTAACACACCATCTCTCTCCACCCCATACCCATTTTGTAGGCCTAATGCTGTGTACTTTTCTACAACTACTAAACGAGAGTCGGAAGACCGAAGCAATGGCAAGGAAACCTGGGGAATACCTTGGAGTGTAACACACCATCTCTCTCCACCCCATACCCAATTTGTAGGCCTAATGCAGCCTACTTTCCGACACCTACTAAACGAGAGCATGAAGATCGAAGCTCAGGAAAGGCAACCTGGGGAACACCTTGGAGTGTAACACACCATCTCTCTCCACCCCATACCCATTTTGTAGGCCTAATGCTGTGTACTTTTCCACCAACTACTAAACGAGAGCCGGAAGATCGAAGCTCATGAAAGGCAACCCGGGGAACACCTTGGAGTGTAACACAACCTCTCTCTACACCACGAAAGGGCTGATTCTTAGGAAGGAAGGCTGTTGTAAATAAGCATTGCGCGTCCGAGGGTGATTATATTCTTATTCGGTATCTACTCACCCTCGGACGCGCCATGCTTCTTGATTTGTAATTAATGTTTATTTGCAATGTGCTTTTGACTTACTCAATTATTTTTTTAATTATTGATTTTATTAAATTAATAGTTTAACATCTTATTGGAAATAATTTAAAGGAGACGCGACAGGACAACACTCGGTGGATGCCATATCTGTGTTAACAACTCCAAAAAACTTTCAGTTAACTTCTTGCAGGAGAAAGAAATTGTAGCTGTTGGACCTTTGTAGTACAGTTCCAGATATTTGTTGTGTGTTTGTTTTGATTGTTAAAATGTCTGCATTTGAGATCTCAACACGATCTTATTTTTTATAATCAAATTAATTTTTTTTATATTTAATGATGTTGGTTCAAGGGGTACACGGGCAGCAATAGACAGGTCAGTGGAGGCCTAGTGGAAGGAGTGACGGCAGACAGGCATCAAAGGCCTAACATTGGGCTGGCTGTAGGCAAGTTAAAATTGGTTCCAGGGGAACACGGCCATCAGTGGCCTGGTCAGTGTAGTTGTAGTTGAAAGAACGGGACGCAGACAGGCTTCGAAGGCCTAACATAACAAACTTGGGCTGGCTGTAGGCACTTTTAAATTTGTTCCAGGGGTACATGGGCAGCAGTGTATGGTCAGTGGAAGTCTAGTGGAAGGAGTGACCGCAGACAGGCTTCCAAGGCCTAACATAACAAACTTGGGCTGGCTGTAGGCACTTTTAAATTGGTTCCAGGGGTACACGGGCAGCAGTGGTCTGGTCAGTGGAAGTCTAGTGGAAGGAGTGACCGCAGACAGGCTTCCAAGGCCTAACATAACAAACTTGGGCTGGCTGTAGGCACTTTTAAATTGGTTCCAGGGGTACACGGGCAGCAGTGGTCTGGTCTGTGGAAGTCTAGTGGAAGGAGTGACCGCAGACAGGCTTCGAAGGCCTAACATAACAAACTTGGGCTGGCTGTAGGCACTTTTAAATTGGTTCCAGGGGTACACGGGCAGCAGTGGTCTGGTCAGTGGAAGTCTAGTGGAAGGAGTGACCGCAGACAGGCTTCCAAGGCCTAACATAACAAACTTGGGCTGGCTGTAGGCACTTTTAAATTGGTTCCAGGGGTACACGGGCAGCAGTGGTCTGGTCTGTGGAAGTCTAGTGGAAGGAGTGACCGCAGACAGGCTTCGAAGGCCTAACATAACAAACTTGGGCTGGCTGTAGGCACTTTTAAATTGGTTCCAGGGGTACACGGGCAGCAGTGGTCTGGTCAGTGGAAGTCTAGTGGAAGGAGTGACCGCAGACAGGCTTCCAAGGCCTAACATAACAAACTTGGGCTGGCTGTAGGCGCTTTTAAATTGGTTCCAGGGGTACACGGGCAGCAGTGGTCTGGTCTGTGGAAGTCTAGTGGAAGGAGTGACCGCAGACAGGCTTCGAAGGCCTAACATAACAAACTTGGGCTGGCTGTAGGCACTTTAAATTGGTTCCAGGGGTACATGGGCAGCAGTGTATGGTCAGTGGAAGTCTAGTGGAAGGAGTGACGGCAGACAGTCTTCGAAGGCCTAACATAACAAAATTGGGCTGACTGTAGGCACTTTTAAATTGGTTCCAGGGTAACACGGCCAGCAGTGGCCTGGTCAGTGTAGTAGTTGTAGAAAGAAGGGACCGCAGACAGGCTTCGAAGGCCTAACATAACAAAAATGTCAAAACAATGGTATTGTCAGTGCCAGGCATTGAAGGATGTCAGCGCCTAGACTACACATTGGTGAAGCTGTGAGAGATAATTTTGCTAGTGGTAGAGCACTGTTTGAGCTGGGGGGGGGAACTGTCTTGTGGCCGGCGGTACAGGCACAGGGCCCCTCATATTACAACGGTGTGTCTGACGTTGGGTGCGCACCACCACCGCCAGAGACACTTTATTGTACTATGAGGGACCCAGTGGCAGTGCCGTCGACCAAAAGCGGCCACACCCACCTCTTCAGACAAACAGCACTCTCAAGGGTCCAAGCGCAAAGTGGCGATAGCACGGCCCCGTGTGGGGAGTTTGGCCATTTCGTGAGGTGGAAACATGTCGTATGCTGGACAATCAGGTGAAGAAAATTACGAGATTGGAAAAGTCATTCAGAATAGTCCACAGGCAAGACCTTTTCATAGGAAAGCTAGGTGTCAGCCGGGCAGGGTGGGGCAAAAGATTTTGAAATCCAGTTGTGGTTCATTTTAATGAAGGTTAGATCATCTACATTTTGGGTAGCCAGACGAGTCCTTTTTTCTGTTAGTATTGAACCTGCAGCACTGAATACTCTTTCTGATAGGACACTAGCTGCCGGGCAAGCAAGCTCCTGCAATGCATATTCTGCCAATTCTGGCGAGGTGTCTAATTTGGATGCCCAGTAATCAAATGGGAATGACGGTTGAGGGAGAACGTCGATAAGGGATGAAAAATAGTTTGTAACCATACTGGACAAATGTTGTCTCCTGTCACTTTGAATTGATGCTGCAGTACCTGTCCTGTCTGCGGTCATAGAAAAATCACTCCACAACCTGGTCAGAAAACCCCTCTGGCCAACGCCACTTCTGATTTCTGCCCCTCTAACACCTCTGGTCTGCTGGCCCCTGGAGCTCGTGTGAGAACGATCACGGGCGCTGTGTGCAGGGAATGCCAGAAGCAAACGGTCAACAAGAGTTGATTGTTTTGTTGCTAATATTAGTTCCAAGTTCTCATGTGGCATAATATTTTGCAATTTGCCTTTATAGCGAGGATCAAGGAGGCAGGCCAACCAGTAATCGTCATCGTTCATCATTTTTGTAATGCGTGTGTCCCTTTTGAGGATACGCAAGGCATAATCCGCCATGTGGGCCAAAGTTCCCGTTGTCAAATCTGCGGTTGTGCTTGGTTGAGGGGCAGTTGCAGGCAAATCTACGTCACTTGTGTCCCTCAAAAAACCAGAACCCGGCCTTGCCACGCCACCAATTTCCCGTGCCCCCGGGAAAGCTTCCTCATTAAAAATATACTCATCCCCATCATCCTCCTCATCCTCCACCTCCTCTTCGCCCGGTACCTCGTCATGTACACTGCCCTGACCAGACAATTGCTGACTGTCATCAAGGCTTTCCTCTTCCTCTGGTGCAGACGCCTGATCCTTTATGTGCGTCAAACTTTGCATCAGCAGACGCATTAGGGGGATGCTCATGCTTATTATGGCGTTGTCTGCACTAACCAGCCGTGTGCATTCCTCAAAACACTGAAGGACTTGACACATTTCTTGAATCTTCGACCACTGCACACCTGACAACTCCATGTCTGCCATCCTACTGCCTGCCCGTGTATGTGTATCCTCCCACAAAAACATAACAGCCCGCCTCTGTTCGCACAGTCTCTGAAGCATGTGCAGTGTTGAGTTCCACCTTGTTGCAACGTCTATGATTAGGCGATGCTGGGGAAGGTTCAAAGAACGCTGATAGGTCTGCATACGGCTGGAGTGTACAGGCGAACGGCGGATATGTGCGCAAAGTCCACGCACTTTGAGGAGCAGGTCGGATAACCCCGGATAACTTTTCAGGAAGCACTGCACCACCAGGTTTAAGGTGTGAGCCAGGCAAGGAATGTGTTTCAGTTGGGAAAGGGAGATGGCAGCCATGAAATTCCTTCCGTTATCACTCACTACCTTGCCTGCCTCAAGATCTACAGTGCCCAGCCACGACTGCGTTTCTTGCTGCAAGAACTCGGACAGAACTTCCGCGGTGTGTCTATTGTCGCCCAAACACTTCATAGCCAATACAGCCTGCTGACGTATGCCAGTAGCTGCCCCATAATGGGAGACCTGGTGTGCAACAGTGGCAGGTGCGGATGGAGTGTTTGTGCGACTGCGGTCTGTGGACGAGCTCTTGCTTCTGCAGGAGGACGAGGAGGAGGAGGAGGAGGAGGGGGTGCGAACGGCTACAGACAACTGTTTACTAGACCGTGGGCTAGGCAGAACTGTCCCAAACTTGCTGTCCCCTGTGGACCCTGAATCCACCACATTTACCCAGTGTGCCGTGATGGACACGTAACGTCCCTGGCCATGCCTACTGGTCCATGCATCTGTTGTCAGGTGCACCTTTGTGCTCACAGATTGCCTGAGTGCATGGACGATGCGCTCTTTAACATGCTGGTGGAGGGCTGGGATGGCTTTTCTGGAAAAAAAGTGTCGACTGGGTAGCTCGTAGCGTGGTACAGCGTAGTCCATCAGGTCTTTGAAAGCTTCGCTTTCAACTAACCGGTAGGGCATCATCTCTAACGAGATTAGTCTAGCTATGTGGGCGTTCAAACCCTGTGTACGCGGATGCGAGGCTAAGTATTTCCTTTTTCTAACCATAGTCTCATGTAGGGTGAGCTGGACTGGAGAGCTGGAGATCGTGGAACTAGCGGGGGTGCCGGTGGACATGGCAGACTGAGAGACGGTGGGAGATGGTATTGTTGCCGCCGGTGCCCTAGATGCAGTGTTTCCTACTACGAAACTGGTGATTCCCTGACCCTGACTGCTTTGGCCTGGCAAAGATACCTGCACAGATACAGCAGGTGGTGCGCTAAATGGTGGTCCTACACTGCCGGAAGGGATGTTGCGTTGATGACTAGCTTCATTGGCCGAGGGTGCAACAACCTTAAGGGACGTTTGGTAGTTAGTCCAAGCTTTCAAATGCATGGTGGTTAAATGTCTATGCATGCAACTAGTATTGAGACTTTTCAGATTCTGACCTCTGCTTAAGGAAGTAGAACATTTTTGACAGATGACTTTGCGCTGATCAATTGGATGTTGTTTAAAAAAATGCCAGACTGCACTCTTTCTAGCATCGGATACCTTTTCAGGCATTGCAGACTGAGCTTTAACCGGATGGCCACGCTGTCCTCCACCAGGTTTTGGCTTTGCCACGCGTTTTGGGCAAGATACGGGCCCAGCAGATGGAACCTGTGGCGATGTTGATGCCTGCTGCGGCCCCTCCTCCTCCTCTGCTTCAGAACTGCTGCCGCCTGCACCCTGTTCCCCCAATGGCTGCCAATCGGGGTCAAGAACTGGGTCATCTAATAACTCTTCTTGTACCTCCTGCGCAACTTCGTCTGTGTCACCGTGTCGTTCGGTGGTATAGCGTTCGTGATGGGGCAACATAGTCTCATCAGGGTCTGATTCTTGATCAGCACCCTGCGAGGGCAATGTTGTGGTCTGAGTCAAAGGACCAGCATAGTAGTCTGGCTGTGGCTGTGCGTCAGTGCACTCCATGTCAGATTCAATTTGTAATGGGCATGGACTGTTAACTGCTTCACTTTCTAAGCCAGGGACGGTATGTGTAAAGAGCTCCATGGAGTAACCCGTTGTGTCGCCTGCTGCATTCTTCTCTGTTGTTGTTTTTGCTGAAGAGGACAAGGAAGTGACTTGTCCCTGACCGTGAACATCCACTAACGACGCGCTGCTTTTACTTTTACCAGTTTCACGAGATGAGGCAAAAGAGCTAGAGGCTGAGTCAGCAAGATAAGCCAAAACTTGCTCTTGCTGCTCCGGCTTTAAAAGCGGTTTTCCTAATCCCAGAAAAGGGAGCGTTCGAGGCCTTGTGTAGCCGGACGACGAACCTGGCTCCACAGCTCCAGACTTAGGTGCAATATTTTTTTCCCCACGACCACCTGATGCTCCACCACTACCACTACCCTCATTACCAGCTGACAATGAACGCCCCCGGCCACGACCTCTTCCACTAGACTTCCTCATTGTTTTAAAAACGTAACCAAACTAACGTTATTTGTTGCAGTCACACAACTTACACGGTGAGCTATAACTTCAGTATGATTTAGCTACCCCTTTACAGGTTGGTGAGACCACAGCGAAAATCAGGCCCAATGTTACACAATCTTTTTTTGGTGGCTGCAAATTAGAGAGATGCCCCACACGCAGGACTGTCACTGAAGCACAAATGTTAATATTAATGTCACACTATTATTTTTTTTTTATTTTTATTTTTTTCAGGAACACTTTAGAAACCCCCCCAAAAAAAAAAAATAGATTTTTGCAGGGAGAATTTAGAAAACAAATGTAACAAACTATATGCTTTCTATGGGCCACTGAGTGAGAGATGACGCACACAGGAATCAGGAGTGGCACACAAGCCCAGAGGCCAATATTTTTCTACCAATGATTGATGGAGTTATTTTCTCTGGTAGATTTTGGAACCCAAATCAAGGAAAAAAAATGTAGGCTTTCTATGGACCACAATTGGAGAGAGAGAGAGAGAGAGAGAGAGATGGCACACCCAGGAGTCAAGACTGGCACACAAGCAGAAAGGCCAATATTAATCTCCCATTTTTTGGGGGGTTTTGTTTTTTTTTTTTGGTTTTTTTTTTTTTCAGGGAGACTTTAGAAAAAAAAATAATAAAAAAAATATGATTTTATCAGGAAGAATTTAGAAACCAAATAAAATAAAATGATTTTTTCAGGGAGAATTTATAAAACAAATAAAAACAAAAATAGGCGTTCTATGGCCCACTGACTGAGAGATGACGCACACAGGAGTCAGGAGTGGCACACAAGCCCAGAGGCCAATATTTTTCTACCAATGATTGATGTAGTTATTTTCTCTGGTAGATTTTGGAACCCAAATCAAGGAAAAAAAATATAGGCTTTCTATGGACCACAATTGGAGAGAGAGAGAGAGAGAGAGAGAGATGGCACACCCAGGAGTCAAGACTGGCACACAAGCAGAAAGGCCAATATTAATCTCCCACTGTTTTTTTTGTTTGTTTTTTTTTTTTTTTTTTCAGGGAGACTTTAGAAAAAAAAATAATAAAAAAAATATGATTTTATCAGGAAGAATTTAGAAACCAAATAAAATAAAATGATTTTTTCAGGGAGAATTTATAAAACAAATAAAAACAAAAATAGGCGTTCTATGGCCCACTGACTGAGAGATGACGCACACAGGAGTCAGGAGTGGCACACAAACCCAGAGGCCAATATTTTTCTACCAATGATTGATGTAGTTATTTTCTCTGGTAGATTTTAGAACCCAAATCAAGGAAAAAAAATATAGGCTTTCTATGGACCACAATTGGAGAGAGAGAGAGAGAGAGAGAGAGAGAGAGATGGCACACCCAGGAGTCAAGACTGGCACACAAGCAGAAAGGCCAATATTAATCTCCCACTGTTTTTTTTGGTTGTTTTTTTTTTTTTTTTTCAGGGAGACTTTAGAAAAAAAAATAATAAAAAAAATATGATTTTATCAGGAAGAATTTAGAAACCAAATAAAATAAAATGATTTTTTCAGGGAGAATTTAGAAAACAAATAAAACCAAAAATAGGCGTTCTATGGCCCACTGACTGAGAGATGACGCACCCAGGAGTCAAGACTGGCACACAAGCAGAAAGGCCAATATTAATCTCCCACTGTTTTTTTTTTTTTTTTTTCAGGGAGACTTTAGAAAAAAAAATAATAAAAAAAATATGATTTTATCAGGAAGAATTTAGAAACCAAATAAAATAAAATGATTTTTTCAGGGAGAATTTAGAAAACAAATAAAACCAAAAATAGGCGTTCTATGGCCCACTGACTGAGAGAGAGAGAGAGATGGAACGCTTAGTACTGGCACACAAGCCCAAAGGGCAATATTAATCTCCCTTTTTTTTTCCAGGGAGAATTTCTAAAACCCAAAAAAAAAAAAAAATAGGCTTTCTATGGCCCACTATTTGTGAGAGAGATGGGACGCTCAGGACTGGCACAGATGGCACGCTCAGGACTGGCACAGAAGCCCAGAGGCCAATATTAATCTCCCTTTTTTTCTGGGAGAATTTATAAAACCAAAAAAATATTTAAATAGGCTTTCTATGGCCCACTATTTGTGAGAGAGATGGCACGCTCAGGACTGGCACAGATGGCACGCTCACAACTGGCACACAAGCCCAGAGGCCAATATTAATCTCCCTTTTTTCAGGGAAAATTTATAAAACCAAAAAAAAAATTAAATAGGCTTTCTATGGCCCACTATTTGTGAGAGAGATGGCACGCTCAGGACTGGCACAGATGGCACGCTCACAACTGGCACACAAGCCCAGAGGCCAATATTAATCTCCCTTTTTTCAGGGAAAATTTATAAAACAAAAAAAAAAATTAAATAGGCTTTCTATGGCCCACTATTTGTGAGAGAGATGGCACGCTCAGGGCTGGCACAGATGGCACGCTCAGGACTGGCACACAAGCCCAGAGGCCAATATTAATCTCCCTTTTTTTCAGGGAGAATTTATAAAACAAAAAAAAAAAATAAATAGGCTTTCTATGGCCCACTATTTGTGAGAGAGATGGCACGCTCAGGGCTGGCACAGATGGCACGCTCAGGACTGGCACACAAGCCCAGAGGCCAATATTAATCTCCCTTTTTTTCAGGGAGAATTTATAAAACCAAAAAAAAAAATAAATAGGCTTTCTATGGCCCACTATTTGTGAGAGAGATGGCACGCTCAGGGCTGGCACAGATGGCACGCTCAGGACTGGCACACAAGCCCAGAGGCCAATATTAATCTCCCTTTTTTTCAGGGAGAATTTATAAAACCCAAAAAAAAATAAAATAGGCTTTCTATGGCCCACTATTTGTGAGAGAGATGGCACACTCAGGACTGGCACACAAGCCCAAAGGCCAATATTAATCTCCCACTGTATTTTTATCAGGGAGAATTTATACACCCCACAAAAAAAAATACAGAAAAATGAAAAGGCTTTCTATGGCCCACTATGTGAGAGAGATGGCACACACAGGGATGGCACTCTAGCAGAAATGCCAAATTGCCAATCTTAATCTCCCACCAAAAAAAAAAAAAAAAAAAAAACAGGGAATGTCCTACAATTACTATCTCCCTGCCTGCAGTAATCTCAGCCAGGTATGGCAGGCAGCTACTATCTCCCTGCCTGCAGTAATCTCAGCCAGGTATGGCAGGCAGCAATAAGGAGTGGACTGATGCACAAATGAAATAAAAAGTGTGGACAAACAAAAAAGATAGCTGTGCAGAAAGGAAGGAACAAGAGGATTTGTGCTTTGAAAAAAGCAGTTGGTTTGCACAGCGGCGTACACACAGCAATGCAGCTATCAGGGAGCCTTCTAGGGCAGCCCAATGAGCTACAGCGCTGAGGGGAAAAAAAAAAAAAAAAAAACTTCCACTGTCCCTGCACACCGAGGGTGGTGTTGGACAGTGCAAATCGCTGCAGCACAAGCGGTTTTGTGGTTAATGGACCCTGCCTAACGCTATCCCTGCTTCTGACAAAGCGGCAGCAACCTCTCCCTAAGCTCAGATCAGCAGCAGTAAGATGGCGGTCGGCGGGAACGCCTCTTTATAGCCCCTGTGACGTCGCAGACAGCAAGCCAATCACTGCAATGCCCTTCTCTAAGATGGTGGGGACCAGGACCTATGTCATCACGCTGCCCACACTCTGCGTTTACCTTCATTGGCTGAGAAATGGCGCTTTTCGCGTCATTGAAACGCGACTTTGGCGCGAAAGTCGCGTACCGCATGGCCGACCCCGCACAGGGGTCGGATCGGGTTTCATGAAACCCCGACTTAGCCAAAAGTCGGCGACTTTTGAAAATGTTCGACCCGTTTCGCTCAACCCTAATTATTATGATTGGCTGGCCGCACAGCGTCATAGATCAGTCATAGCCTATGACTCATAGGCCCTGCCATTTTCTGCACATTGCATCCAGAACACAGCTAGTGCTAGCGTAGGGAGCATGTGAGCAGCTGCTAGGGAGAGTTGTGCTTTTGCAAATCGTCCATAAGTCATCTTAAAAACACAAAAGCTCTTGTGAGAGCTACCTGGAGTATTTTAGTAGTAGGTGACTGTTGTGCAGGGAGACAGGCAGGAGCGTTACAGTACATACATAGTACCTCAATATCTCAGCTCTTCTGAGAGCTGAAAGTACTGTATAAGGTCAGGGAGTAATGACAGTTTCCCAGCTAATTTTGGGGTCACAGTTACCCCTGCAGGACAATTTTTTTTCCCTTGCAGGGCTGTTTGTCCACCGAATAGCACTCACGGTACTGCACAACTGAGACGCATCCAGCACCGCTGTCTTCTGTGGTGACTGTCGAGCTAAATCTTCGACTTAAACCTTAGGCCAATTTTTTTAACATTGCGGTGTTGTTTGCACACCAAATAACATGCACAGTACTGCACAACTGAGATGCAGCCAGCATTGTTGTCTTCTGTGGTGACTGTCGAGCAAAATCTTCGGCTTTAGCCTCAGGCCAATTTTTTTAATGTTGCGGTGCTGTTTGCACACCGAATGGCATGCTTGCTACTGCCCAACGAGAAGCAGCCAGCACCGCTGTCTTCTGTGGTGACTATTGAGCTATATCTTCGGCTTTAATCTCAGGCCAATTTTTTTGCCCTTGCGGTGGTGTTTGTAATACACAAAGGAGTACTAGGCTGTAGTGCTACCTTCCACAAAGCACATACTGCTCCTTGTTTCCCAATATATGCATCTGAACATCTGCAACTACGTGACAAAACCCCCAAATTCCCAAAAAGCCTGTTGTGAAGGGACAGGGACATGGACGTGGGCATGGGGTTGTCAGTGGTGCCCGACAGGGCACTGAGTCTGGGAGACAGGAGAAGGTTGATGCATCTATGTTCCTTCCCGGTCTGGATCATAAACGTGTCTGTAAGCCAGAAGAGCAAGAGCAGATACTGTGTTGGATGGCAGATAAGGGCTCAATGAAATTTTCTAGCAGCACCCATTCTTCCACGACCACACAGTCTACTGTCGATACACAGAACGCTGGGTTATCGAATCCTCAGACTCTTCCTACTTCTTTCCCCTCCTCAGTCACATGAAACATTTGACCCCAAACTTGACCAGTCTGATGATCTGTTTGGTACATATGATCCTTTGGTTGCCTCTGGGCTCTCAACATGAAACATTGAAGAGGAACGTGAGGAGGTATCGTCTGTTCATGGCCAAATATTTAAAAACCCACAGCCAGAAGAAAGCCACTTTCAGCCACATGATACACCAGCTCAAGAGGTGAAGGCTGATGATGAGACACCGTTGCCATCTGGCCAGCCGACAATATAAACATGGAAGGAGGATGATATGGATGACGTGGTGGTCGATGATGAGTCCACTGATCTGACCTGGACCATTGGTATGCATAGCCAGCACAGCAGCACAGAGGAAGAAGGTGGATATGTAGCACCAACAAAGGCACCAAGGGCTACGTGTTTGAGCAGAGTGTGAAGTGTGTCAACTATTGCCAAGAGCAATCCCTCTGTGCCCCACATCAAGGCAAGGGGGAGTTCATCCTCTGTCTGGAATTTTTTTTTGGATAGTCCTTCTGAACCAAACATTGTCACCTGTAGCATCTTCCATACAAAGCTGAGCAGAGGCCACCGCAAAGGCAATCAGAGCAATACCAGTATGCAGAAACACATGGCAAACCGAGCACCCTAGTCGATGGGCAGAACAACAGGGTACCAAATCAGTGTCTGCAGGTCAAACCACTGCCATGTCGCCTGTGATCCCTCCTTCCCAATCTGCTGGCCTGGAACCAGGTGCTCATACCTCCTGCTCACAAGCTGCGGTTGCAGAGACACACGACACAACAATCCCAATCACTTTTTTGTCTCAGCCAAACGTCCGATTGCCGGGGCCCTGATCTACGAAAGGAAGCTTGAATACCAACCCACACACCCACAAGCACAAATACTAAATGCGCACATTGCCAAGTTGCTAGCCATGGAGGTGTTGACCTTTAGGCTTGTGGGGACACAGTCTTTCTGTGATCTCTTGGCTGTGGCTGCCCCACGATACTCTGTTCCCACCCGACACTACTTTTCCCGGTGTGTCGTCCCCGCGTTACACCAGCACGTGTTAAACAATCGAAAGCGTGCTCTCACCAACACTGTAACTGGGAAGGTCCACCTAACAACATACACGTGGACAAGTAATTGTGGACAGGGATGATACATTTCTGTCATGGCACACAGGCTGAACCTGTTGGAAGGTGGGACAAAGTCGCAAACTGGAACATCACATATCCTATCTGCGTCCTGTCTCCCCCCTTCCTCCTCCGCTTCCTCATCCTATGCTGAATTACCCTCCACATCACTCCCAAGTTGGGAGCAGCGCATTGGCAAAGCGGCAACACGCTCTGCTGAAGTTGATCTGTTTAGGTCAAACACCACACACTGCAGCAGAGCTGTGGCAAAGAATAAAACAACAGACTGATCAGTGGCTGTCCCCACTGCAAGTCAAACTCGATCTGGTTGTCTGCAATAATGGGCGTAACCTGGTGGCGGCTTTAAAGCTTAGGAGTTGGTACACGTGCCATGCATGGCTCATGTGCTGAACCTAGTGGTTTAGAAATGTATCAAAACATACCCTGACTTGCCGTACCTACTTAAGAAGGTGCACCGTATTTGGGCCCATTTCCGCGATTCCTCTACTGCTGTTGCTGATCTTGCAATCAAGCAATTTAATTTGCCAAATCACCGACTCATTTGCGACCAGCCCACATGGTGGAACTCATCATATGTTGGAAAGAAGTGAGCAGCAGAGGGCACTTGCTGAATACCAGCTTAAACAAGCCTGTCAGACTGTGACTCAGCCAAGACACATAACAGCTGTCGAGTGGGTGTGAATCGCTGACATTTTTGAGGTGCTTGATAACTTTGAGTACTGCACCAACCTCGTGAGCAGTGATCAGGCTATTTTCAGTGTTACCATCCTGATGCTATGTACGTTGAAAGACTCGCTGCATAATCTAAACATGGAATCTTTGAGTGCCCATCAGCTGGATATGGAGCAAGATTTCACACTGGGTGATCCTACACTGCCCAGCCAATATCATGAGGCAAGATTAGTTGATGAAGATGGGGAGGAAGACAAGGAGGAATAGGACTTCTTTTTCTGTGGTACCAAGGGGACCCCTAATGCTACAGAGGGGACTCCCAACCCCAGCTTCTTGCCTGTCCAGCATCGGTGGGCTGGAGAGGAGGAGGTGGAGGAGAGCCAGTGTGAGGAGAGGATGGGTATTGCTCCTCCTTCTGGGGCCACAGAACATTTGCCTCTTTACAGCTTGGCACACATGGCACAGTTCATGCTCAACAGCAACCTATACTAGTTGGCCACATTTCTCGACCCACGGTACAAGGACAGATTTCATTCCCTACTGTTTCAGTCACTAAGGAGTTTCACAATTGAATCCTTCAAGAGGGCAGTTGTTGATCATTTGATGACAACATCACACTCAGACACCGCTGGTAACAGAGGTACAACCTGTTTGCAACAGCATGTATTAACGGGGAGAGACATGCACAGCTGGTCCAAAAGAGGTGAGGGGAAAATGTCCACAAACTGGATCATCTTCAAAAAAACGGATCATCAGCAAGGGCTAGCTGGACCACTAACAATGTCAAGGAGGCTGAAGTTGAACAACATGATCAACGAGTATCTAAGTGACCATTCCTGCATCCTTCCTAACGCTTCTGTTCCATTTAATTACTGGGTATCCAAGCTACACAGTTGGCCAGACCTCTCCTTGTATGCCTTGGAGGTGCTGGCCTGCCCTGCTGCTAGTGTGATGTCAGAGCGTGTTTTCAATGCCACTGGGGCAATCATCACAGATACACGCACATGGCTGACTACAGAGAATGCAGACAGCTGACTGATAACATTTAACAAGGACTGGATTTCGACACAGTTTTTAAGCCCTCCAGATGACAGCATCCCAACCTAACGTCACCCAAAATGTTCTTTTATGCTAATGGTGATCACGTCCATCCCTTCCCATTCAAACCCCTTTCCTTCTTCTTACATGTGTATCCTACTCCTGCTTCTGCAACATCTACCTCATGGTCAACAAGCTAGAAACAATGTTCAATTCATTAATATTTCCCATCAGAGGCACAAGTGATTAGACCTCCTTCCTGTTTCAAACATGATACAGCCCCTTGGGCTAATTTTTGGAAACACCATGTCTATGCCTGCACATTGGGCACTGGAACTACCGTGCTAGTAGTCCTATCTTCATAATTGTTTGGCCCTTGAGGCCTCCTTCCTGCATCAACCATGATACAACCCCTTGGGCTAATTTTTGGAAACACTTTGTCTATGCCTGCACATTGGGCACTGGAACTAACGTGCTAATAGTCCAAGCTTCATAATTGTCTGGCCCTTGAGGCCTCCTTCCTGCGTCAACCATGATAGAGCCCCTAGGGCTATTTTTTTGGAGACACTATGCCTGCACATTGTGCAGGGGCAGTGGACCAACAAGGACAGTAGTCTAATCTTTATAATTGTGAAGCTCTTGTGATGATGATGGGTGGCTTCTTCCTGTGTTAACCAACACACAGCTTTTTACCGCCTGCTTTTAAACAATCATGCATGCATTTCAGCCTGTTCCTCAGGCCCCCAGACTGCTTTGTAGGGTCCAGTAGAAAATTACTCGCATTTCCCCTTGACTTGCATTGGACTCGCTACTCATTACGAATACCCGAATATTAGGACCTACTCATTCCGAGTATAGCAATTCCGAATATTTGACTACTCGCTCATCCCTAATCAGATAACATAGCAAAAACTTTCTGCCAGATTCCTTTAAAAAAAATGCAAATGATGATTCTAGTTTTCTGTACTCTATGAACAACTATTCACCATGTCTATTTCCAACCCAAATTTTCACTAACATGTTTTTTCTTTCTCCTTTGATCATCTCTTTATTCTAAATTATATGAACAGACATAGACTCATTTATGAAATAGTAGTGGGCTTCACTATTCCTTAATATGAGTGACAAACCAAAATTACTTTAATGCAGATGAGCATACTGTATCCCGTTGTAAGTTATCAGACACCTTTAGTTTTCCATGTTATGTCTATGTTTTCTCATATAATCCCTATTAGATCCTGTCCACCTGTTGAATGGATATGACATATTATTCAATGTGTGTGATATGTTCACAGACTTGATATTTGGAACAAGATTTCACAATACAATTTTCTGTATCACTGATCTGATACTTCCACAATAAATAACTCATGCCTCACTCTTCTGATTTACTCCACCACAAATAATAACGCTGTCATTCATCACCTGTTAAACAACGGACCAAAGAATTGGTGTATTACACATCAAAGGGCCTTTGTTCCACTCCCTGTTACTCTCTGTTGTACTTTCGATAATTAAATGTCATAATCTAATTATAATTACACATCTTGTATGGTTCCAGGCTCCTAAGAGTTACAATAAATCTCAAGTAGTCTGCAGCTTGCCTAAAACAGACACGTCCTGATCTCATGTGTAACTATTGTAAGAGCAGGGGTCACATTCTGCAATTAACATTACATAGCATGTAATTCACATTGAATCTGCTGTAACCAGTAGAATTACCCAGTGTCATCCAGAGTAGAAGAGTTTTCGCGTCTTGACAGACTGATGTTGTGCACAGTCTCCATGCATCTCGTTTATGAATGAAGTTGACTTGCCAACTTTCTTCAGGATGACCTTTCGCCTTGTGCATTGCATAGTTATGGAGCTGAAAGGATACAATGATTATAAAAATAGCTTCTTGCTAAAAAATAAGGAAAAAATGTACCACGATTGCTGAAGTTTAATGACTAAGAGCTGAGAATATGTTGAGTTTTTAAGCTGAAAGTTGTATTACAAGCTGGTAAATCGCTTTATGCCAATGTACATTCAAAACAGAAGAATAAAATGAGCAGCAGCAAAATTGCTGTGATTTAGAGCCAGAATGTGGAGAATGGGCTGCCACCCTGCGTCGGTCTGAAGCCGGTGTACAGCAATGTGTAATAGCAGCAGCTGGCCGTAACCTAAGGAAGTGTAAAGGAATCAGCAGGTGGCAACTCTTGTAGCCAATTGTTTTTTGCGAGCATTGCGGTGCACAAAGGGGAGATAAGTCTCTAAGAAACAAATCATATCCAAAAACCGTTTCATCTTAGGCTGAGTTCCCATGTCCAATAGTTTTTTTTTCCATTTTGGATCCACTTTAGGATGACACAAATGAAAATAAAATGATCCAGTACAGGATCCATCATTTTGAATAGAGAAAGAATGGCCTAAATTTTCTCACCTCCAATCCATATGCAATCAATGTGTTATCTGGATCAAAAATCATATCATCCTAGATATGTCCTTCTAAATAATAGTATACTACCATATAATGGATTGCACTTCAAAATATATGATATACTTCAGTGCCTAGGTCAATGTATATGTCTATAGCCAAAAGCAAATGAAGTGAACATTGCAGAAGCTTAAAAACAGTAAAGTTTATTGATTACATAAATATACATACTGTATAAAATATATGAACATTGAAAGCATTGAGGGATACAAAAATAGACCTGCTCCTACACGGTATAGGGAATATGGGGCATGGTATCTCTATTTGTACAAGGGAGTTCACACGCTCATAAGCTTATATTGAAAGTACACATGCTCAGGGGCAACCTGAGAAAGCAGGACAAAACATGTTTTGGAGTAGAGGGACACTGAATCTGACTCATAACTGTGACCTGGTCACAATTTTACTAACAGGTATTGTAGTTATCTATAAGATACTTACTGTTTGACCCATGATGAGCCGCAGACACTGGTACTGGATATATTCAATATGTGAAGGATGGCACCGGAGAGATCACACAGAATCCTAATGCTGCCACCACATGTGAAGAACCCACACCCCACAACCTTGCCTGTAATTTTTCCGTCAGAAGGATCATGCTGTACGGTCTCCTCACTTGCACCAACATGACGTTCCACATCCCCTGGGGACACATAAGGTCAGCTTGGCGCACTTTTACCGAGACACTTCCTGTCCACATGGTGTGTTAGGGCTAGCGGAATGCACCAAATAATAAGATAGATTAAGGTGCGTTCGCAGCCCGGGGTCCACCGTGCAGAGATGGAACCTGCTGCCAAGTAATGACTGACTATATGGCGGTACAATGTGAATACACACACGGGTTAACTTCACCCTGTGTGAAGGAAGCGAACCCTGTTAAGTCACAGGGCCATGGTACCGCACACAAGAGCGCAAGCAAGGAGTCACCCAGCTCAGTCCCAAGACTTGGGATCCGAGTCCGACTAGACTACTTGCGCTCGACACCGCTAATGGGGTGTCAGTGTAACCAAAGTAATAATAACAGATGCACGAGAGTGCATGCGGTGCCGCACTGGCGGACGCCACTAACCACCCAGGCTTGGGTCAAGAAAGCGCTGTGAAAGCGCACGGCACTGCACTGGCGGTCACAGCAATTAGACGCTGTATGGTGTGTAACGTGCTGGAAGCTAAGTCGGGCGCTAGATAGCAATCACCCACCTTCCGCGAACAGTCATCCAAAAGGGAGGGAATTTTAATGAACGACTTTCACTCACAACACACACACGTTTACAAATGTACACTAGCGCATGGCCGTGCGGTCATGCGCAGCTTATATAGCTGCAGCACGTTCAGGACCTTCCAATAAGGGACCAATGGGAACCGCTGCAGCATCTGAGCATGTGACCCTTGATCTCCAATGGGAGATCTCACCCTGGGCATGCTCAGAAGGGAAAAAGCAGGACTTAGATCCCAAAAGCGTCTGCTCACCTCTGCCCAGCACTGGCTTCAATGGTAGAAGCAGGCAAAGCAGCAGTAATCCTATGCACAGAGTGAGACTGAGCAAGACGTTGGGAACGACGTCTCCGCTGAGCAGACTCCACTGCGGCTGGAGAAGAATGGGAGACCACAGCAGAGATGGTTCAAGATTCCCCCTGTGCAGAGGCGGGAACTCGACACCTAACATGGTGGTCCATGCTGATGTAGCGCCAACCCTGAGAAGCTCCTTCCACTTGCACCAATGAAATAGAGCAATGCCAGCCCAGTAGGAATGCCACCAGTTCCTCACTAGATATAAGATCGGTCCTTAACAAAATTATATCAGGCCAGAAACCAGCCTTGGTAACATGGAAGTTTTTTGTCGAGATCAACGATGTGTGGATTCGTGAATCTAGTTAAAAGAGCAGCCCAAGGTTAAATTATATGTTTAATCGCCTTAAGAACACACAAGACAAAACACTATACACAATGGTTATACATATACAATGGTCAGATATACTAATACAAACAGTGGTAGGAGAAAGTATGCTAAATATAAGAGACATTCATCAGTCTGATGAAAGGCCTGGCTTGCATGGGAGGAATTGCCACCTGAGATGCTGGTTGTGCTCTCTGTTCCTTAACTTCTCCCCTCACAATATGTTGTCACAACCTCCCAGAGAAAAGCAATAAGCCATACTTTATACAAGTATTTAACAACTTAGGGTCACTACCCTCCTGCCCCCTGGTCTGGACCTAAATCACCTGCCCTTGCATCTAGCAGCTAAAACCTCCAAACTCCTTAATGTACAGCCCTAGGGAGGCAGTTTTGGCTCCATCGGATATGATCGGACCCATTCTACACATTGAGACCAAACAGAGCTTTGCTATCTGGCTCCTACTAGCCATTCTACATATCTCCCCACCCTGGGCTGATAAAACGGATCAAGACCCTGGAAGGCATTCCACCTGTTCCAGAGATCTCAAAAATGTAACCGGTGTATCACTAGGACTTATGATAAGTCCATATTATCCTTATGAAATCCTAGCTGGCTGAACAAAGCAGTTACACTGCATGGACTCCATATTGCAAACAAGCCTTTTGTCCTGAGCTTAGCAGGCTCAAGGTGTGAGATCTATCACTGACTGCCTTTTGAGGCTTGACCACCTGCTGAGCTAGGTTCTGTCTATCTCCTTGCACAATGGAAGGGGGTTTTATAATCCCATCCAAATAGGAGAGAAATGATGAAATTATATCTCCATTATCCTTCACACAATACATGAAATGTAAGCTAATGTGCATGTGAACTCCCTTGTAATAATGGTAACATCATGTCCCTTATGACATATACTGTCTAGGAGCATTGTTTTATTTATGTTATATGTATATTTGTGTAATCAATAAACTTTACTGGTTCAAAAACAATCAACTTACGTCCTTCTAATATTTTAAGAGCACTTCATCAAAATGCAAAACAACAAAATCCCACATTATTTAATGCCAGGGACAAAGAAAAATATTTAGAATTGAGAGTCCTGAGTGGTTGATACCTTTTAATGGCTAACTGAAAAGATGGTAACAAATTGCAAGCTTTGAAGACTACATATGTCTCTTCATCAGGCGGAGACTAAAACAAATTCTGAAGAATCACATATTTATGCACAACATAGTATAGAAAAAAAAGGAGGGGAAAAAAACCCATGGATAAGCCAGGTGACATGAAGCAGAATTACCATGGGTGATAAACAGTTACGTCCAAAAATATTGGGCCAATTCTTAGATAAGGATTGTTTTATTGTCCTGTGATTAGGGTCTCTGTTGTGGTGACCCCACATGGTCTGATGGGCAAGTTCCTTAGTTGATGTAAAAAGACATAAATCCGTGTGACACAAAACTAAAGAAGAAAATAACCGGGTACCTCTAGTAGTTACATACAATCCAAATCTGGTGGTGCTAAGGGGAGCTGCACGGAAATTACAACCTTTACTGCAAAAAAGATGCCCGCTTACAATCCATTTTTCCAGACCCCCCACTACTGTGTTTTAGGCAGCCCCCAAATCTAAGAAGCATCATTGTCAAGAGCCCCCTGTCCTCTCCAACAGCTGCATGTACCTTTCCTTGCAACCAGAAAAAATGTAAAACCTGTCCATTTATAATGACCACGGACAAGATAAAGATTTCCAACTCACATCAGGACTACAAGATACCAGGTACTTTCAGCTGCGTCACTTCTAATGTGGTGTACCTAATTATTTGTACTAAATGTCCAACTGGGGGTCTGTATGTGGGGGAGACAGGGCAGAAACTGAGAACAAGGATGAACTCTCACCGCCATACAATAAGAGAAAAAAGAATGGATCTACCTGTGGCAATACATTTCTGTAAGCGGGCATCTTTTTGCAGTAAAGGTTGTAATTTCCGTGCAGCTCCCCTTAGCACCACCAGATTTGGATTGTATGTAACTACTAGAGGTACCCGGTTATTTTCTTCTTTAGTTTTGTGTCACACAGATTTATGTCTTTTTACATCAACTAAGGAACTTGCCCATCAGACCATGTGGGGTCACCACAACAGAGACCCTAATCACAGGACAATAAAATAATCCTTATCTAAGAATTGGCCCAATATTTATGGACGTAACTGTTTATCACCCATGGTAATTCTGCTTCATGTCACCTGGATTATCCATGGGTTTTTTTCCCCTCCTTTTTTTTTTATCTATACTCTGTTGTGCATAAATATGTGATTCTTCAGAATTTGTTTTAGTCTTTGCCTGATGAAGAGACGTATGTAGTCTCGAAAGCTTGCAATTTGTTACCATCTTTTCAGTTAGCCTTTAAAAGGTATCAACCACTGAGGACTCTCAATTCTAAATATTTTTCTATCTACTGGCTAACACGGTACCAAGATATACCGTATATACTCGAGTATAAGCCGACCCGAGTATAAGCCGACCCCCCTAATTTTGCCACAAAAAACTGGGAAAACTTAATGACTCGAGTATAAGCCTAGGGTGGAAAATGCAGCAGCTACCGGTAAATTTCAAAAGTAAAAATAAATACCAATAAAAGTAAAATTAATTGAGACAGTAGGTTAAGTGTTTTTGAATATCCATATTGAATCAGGAGCCCCATATAATGCTCCATAAAGGGTAATAAGGGCCTCCATAGAGATATTTGCCCTATATAGTGCTCCACAAGCGTTGTGGCCCCATAAGATGCTCCGTACAGTCACTTGCCCCATATAGTGCTGCACAAGTGTTATGGCCCCATACAGATGCTCCACACAGCTACTTGTCCCTTATAGTGCTGCAGAAGTGTTATGGCCCCATACAGATGCTCCGCACAGCTACTTGCCCCTTACAGTGCTGCACAAGTGTTATGGCCCCATACAGATGCTCCGCACAGCTACTTGCCCCTTACAGTGCTGCACAAGTGTTATGGCCCCATACAGATGCTCCGCACAGCTACTTGCCCCATATAGTGCTGCACAAGTGTTATGGCCCCATACAGATGCTCCGCACAGTCACTTGCCCCATATAGTGCTGCACAAACGTTATGGCCCTATACAGATGCTCTGCAGTCACTTGCCCCTTATAATGCTGCACAAGTATGGCCCCAGAAGATGCTCCATACAGTCACTTGCCCCTTATAGTGCTGCACAAGTATGGCCCCATAAGATGCTCCGCACAGCCACTTGCCCCTTATAATGCTGCACAAGTATGGACCCATAAGATGCTCCGCACAGCCACTTGCCCCATTTGCTTTTGCTGCCATAAAAAAAAAAATCACATACTCACCTCTCTTCGCTCAGGTCCCCGGCACTTTTACCTGCTCCTCGTGCGGCTCCTTCTTCGGCACTGACGTTCAGCAGAGGGCGCGCACTGACTACGTCACTGCGCCCTCTCACCTGAGCGTCACTGCTGAAGACAGAGCGACACAAGGACCGAGGAGCAGGTGACTATCGCTCAGCGCAGCGCTCCCCCTCCCCGTATACTTACCTCGTCCTGGCGCTGCGTCCCTGCTTCTTCCCCGGCGCTGCATCTTCTTCCTGTATTGAGCGGGCAGCGTTACCGCTCATATACAGTAATGAATATGTGGCTCCCCCTCTAATGGAGGTGGAGCCACATATTAATTTCTGTAATGAGCGGTGCCATGTGACCGCTCAGTACAGGAAGAAGCTGCAGCGCTGGGGAAGAAGCAGGGACGTCCAGGGACCATGCCGGGAGCAGGTAAGTATAATTACACAGCCCCCGCTCCCCCTCCCGTGCCGACTCCCGGGTATGACTCGAGTATAAGCCGAGAGGGGGACTTTCAGCCCCAAAAAATGGGCTGAAAATCTCGGCTTATACTCGAGTATATACGGTATTTCTTTCCTGTATCAAAATGGAGGATACCAGAATGTACTGCATCTTTATGGAACTAAAACCACTTCTGAAGAAACGTGCACAAATGGACAGCGACATTTTTTTCCTATCTAAATGCAAAAAGGAGAATCTAATTTCCAATGGACTCTGGATTATAAACCCTATTCTTCATACCTACAATACCTATTATGCACAGAACCTGTGTCACAGGACTTCCGAGAGATTAAGGAATCATCTTTTGCATGTCTGCTACAGCATAAAGAGTAAAGTCCAAGGGAAATTTGAAACCCTGAAGAAAACACTTACAGAAGACACAGAGCAAAAATTACAACAATATTACAACAAACTACGGACCCATCTAATTCATAACATGGAAAAGAAACTGCACAGATTGCGCCTCAATTCAGGACTCTATGCAAACAGATACAAAACAAAGCCTAAACCTGACAACTTGGACAACCACTCCATTCCAAGCACAGATAACTGTGTCATTAATCTCTCAGATTATAAACCCAACAAAGTGGAACTGGCCGTGCTTTACAGAGGACTCTCATTTTGTCCTACTAAGGTCCTGGATAAAACTGAACTCTGCAGTGATATGGAACATTTTTTCAGGAGACTGCGTCTGAGGGAATATTTCAATGATACAGAAGATTCAGAACCCACCTGGACTGAAGGGAAAGGGATCCTAACAACAAAGAAGAGGTCAGATTGGACACCTCCACCTGGAGGCAACCCTCATTTGGATAACTATATAGACTCCTTCAGACATTTGATAAAATCCACCAACATAGATACTAACAAGAGACAAGCATCCAACATCAGTGCCCAGGAGAGAAAGGCCATACAGTCTCTGAAAACCAACAAAGAAATCATCATCAAACCTGCTGATAAGGGAGGTGCAATAGTCATGATGAACACATCAGACTATATGAGGGAAGCAAACAGAAAACTTATGGACACACGCTACTACAAAAAATTGGAGTCGGATCCTACACAGGATTATTACAAGGAACTAAACAAGTTGGTATCTTGTCTGCCTAACGTATCCATAAGAGCCAATGACCTGATACCAGAAAGTCCAAGAACAGGGACATTCTACATGCTTCCCAAAATCCACAAATCTGGAAACCCAGGAAGACCAATTATTTCATGTGTGGGCACCGTTACTGAGCAGGTATCTGGATGGGTAGAGGGTATTCTTAAACCCCTGGTAAAAGATACACCCAGCTTCATTCAGGACACAACTGACCTATTGAATAAACTATCAGCAATAGGTCCTCTACCAGAAGGAACCATCCTGGCCACCATGGATGTGGAATCTCTGTACTCCAATATCCCACACCAGGATGGATTAAATGCCTGCAAATTCTTCCTGGAAAATGCAGGGACTGATGCATATTCTGTGGTGAAACTTATAAAATTCATCCTCACCCACAATTACTTTGAGTTTGACAAGAAGATCTATCTACAGGAGACTGGCACAGCAATGGGAAGTAAAATGGCCCCACAGTATGCAAATCTTTTCATGGCCAAGCTTGAAAGCGACTTTTTGTCCTCATGTCCCATCAGGCCTCTGGCGTACTACCGCTACATTGATGACATTTTAAACATCTGGACGGAGTCTGAGCCACAGCTAAAGACGTTCCATGAACAGTTTAATCAATTTCATCCTACCATCAACTTGACACTCAACTACTCCTGCATTGAAATTAACTTTTTGGACACCATCATTAAGCTGCAGAACAATAAAATAGAGACATCCCTGTATCAGAAGCCAATCGACCGTCCAACATACCTTAAATGGGACAGTTTCCATCCAAAACACATAAAAAACTCTATTGTCTACAGCCAAGCCATCAGATACAATCGTATATGTTCAAACCCAATGGATAGAGATGAACACCTGGGTCGCCTCAGAAAGACCTTTTTGAATCAGGGCTACCATCCAAGAACAATTGAAAATCAGATCACAAGAGCTACCAGAATATCAAGGAATCACCTGCTACATTACAAAACTAAAGAAGAAAATAACCGGGTACCTCTAGTAGTTACCTACAATCCAAATCTGGAGGTGCTAAGGGGAGCTGCACGGAAATTACAACCTTTACTGCAAAAAGATGCCCACTTACAATCCATTTTTCCAGACCCCCCACTACTGTGTTTTAGGCAGCCCCCAAATCTAAGAAGCATCATTGTCAAGAGCTCCCTGTCCTCTCCAACAGCTGCAGGTACCTTTCCTTGCAACCAGAAAAAATGGAAAACCTGTCCATTTATAATGACCATGGACAAGATAAAGATTCCCAACTCACATCAGGACTACAAGATACCAGGTACTTTCAGCTGCGTCACTTCTAATGTGGTGTACCTAATTATTTGTACTAAATGTCCAACTGAGGGTCTGTATGTGGGGGAGAGAGGGCAGAAACTGAGAACAAGGATGAACTCTCACCGCAATACAATAAGAGAAAAAAGAATGGATCTACCTATGGCAATACATTTCTGTCTCCCAAATCATAACATTATGGACATGAAATTACTTGTACTAAAAGGTAACTTCAAATCGCAGACAGATAGGAGAGTCTGGGAATATAAACTGATGACGACCTTTGACACTCTCACTGAAGGAATGAATGTGTCACACATAGATTTATGTCTTTTTACATCAACTAAGGAACTTGCCCATCAGACCATGTGGGGTCACCACAACAGAGACCCCAGGGTGATTCCATAATTTTTTCCTCAGAATTGAGTGATTCCATAATTTTCCCCTATGCTTGGTTAAAAAAGTAACCATTACTGACTACCACATTATTTGTTTTTTTTTTCTTTTAGTGTTTCTTAAAGCCAGAAAGTTGCCGTTTGAAATGACTTTAGTTTTGTGCCATATCTGTGATCTGTTTTTTTTCTACAACATTAAACAACTGAATGAACAAGACCGGTGATTCCATAATTTTTGCCAGGGGTTGTATAAATAAATAAAAGTAGGTTATCTTATAGAAATTTATGGTGCGGTATGCAGACAAGTAAAATAGATGTAGATAAATATGCAGCCCCATAGGTTCGTGTTATGTTTGCTAATGACAGGTGTTATGAAGGCAATCCAGAAACACAGTGTGCTTAGCGATCAGAGCGCACACAGTGATCTGACAAATACCCAAAAATACAAGAACGAGCTCTGAGACGTGGAAACTCTGTAGACTGCACACCTGATCCTATCCTAAACACAACTAAAAGCGGCTGTGGATTGCGCCTAACAACTACCTAGGCAACTCGGCACAGCCTAAGAAACTAGCTAGCCTGAAGATAGAAAAATAGGCCTGACTTGCCCCAGAGAAATTCCCCAAAGGAAAAGGCAGCCCCCCACATATAATGACTGAGAGTAAGATGAAAAGACAAAACGTAGGGATGAAATAGATTCAGCAAAGTGGGGCCCGATATTCTAGGACAGAGCGAGGACAGTAAAGCGAACTTTGCAGTCTACAAAAAACCCTAAAGCAAAACCACGCAAAGGGGGCAAAAAAAAACCCACCGTGCCGAACTAACGGCACGGCGGTACACCCTTTGCGTCTCAGAGCTTCCAGCAAAACAAAAGACAAGCTGGACAGAAAAAAATCAACAAAAAAGCAAAAAGCACTTAGCTATACAGAGCAGCAGGTCACAGGAACAATCAGGAGAAGCTCAGATCCAACACTGAAACATTGACAAGGAGCAAGGATAGCAGCATCAGGCGGAGTTAAGTAATGTAGCAGCTAACGAGCTCACCAGAACACCTGAGGGAGGAAGCTCAGAAGCTGCAGTACCACTTGTGACCACAGGAGTGAATTCAGCCACAGAATTCACAACAGGTTCGTCAAACAATTGTCTCTCGGGAGAGTGAGATCACTCGTGCAATAGATAAAGATATAGAGTATGTATATGATAATAAGGTGCCATGTGCAATTTTACATTTTACCTTATGTCAATATTATCCCAGGTTGGAGTAATCACCTCAGCATTCCTCACCCTGATGGGCGTTTCGCCGCCAGGTTCTTCTTGGGGCGTGTCAGGGTGAGGGGTAGCCATTTCTTAAATGCTGCACTGACCTATTGTTATGACTCAGCATGGTTCTGGCTCCGTTCTGGTCAGGTCAAGGTTAAGTCTTTCCGCCTCTCTTTGGTTCTGGGGCGGCTATTTAATGCTGGGAGTTCCTGGTCCAGTGTTGGTGATACTTCTATCTACTCAGTTTGAGGTCGCAGACGCAGGTTACTCTCTATAATCGTTGTTCCTCTGCGTGTGTGAGTTTTGCTGTGTATGACCCGGTTTGTCCCTTGACTATTGTTTCTGTCTTTCTGCTTGGTACTGATTCGTCCCTCCTGGTATTCTGACCCCTTGGCTTGCCTCTGTTTACTCATCTGTCTCATCCCTGGTTATCTCGTTCCCGTCTGGCTTCTGACCCTCGGCTTTGCTTTCTGACTACGTTATCGGTTTTGTCCTTTGTATTCTGTGTTCTCAGCCAGCTCCTGTCCTTGGGCATGGTAGCTCCATCCCCTATGATCACATGTCTGGCTAGCTCCGCCCCTGAGATCACATGACCGGCTAAGCTCAGGTCCTGTATGCTGTGCACTCCTTGGTCTCTGCACACCCTGTTTACTGGTGCATGTCCCCTGTTAGCGCCCCCAGGCTTAACCCCAGTGACACTGTCCCCATATCACTACATTATCACCGACCAGACATTTTTGGGGGGCTTTGGGATTCACTGTTTGCCATGGACCCGCTCTGTTCTCTTTCAGTATAGGTGGATAACCTGACTAAAATGATGCAGAACCTGTCTGTGGAGCAAAGAGCTTTGATTACTTCCCACCAGCAGGTGCAAAGGGAGTTAGCTGATACTGTGTTTCTTACCTCTGAAGGGTTGTTTGAAAATCTTGTTATGCCCTTTGGTTTGACCAATGCTCCTGCAGTCTTCCAAAACTTCATCAATTATGTGTTCTCTGATTTTATTTGGCAGTTTGTGGTCATATACTTACACACCTCCCCTTGAAAAAGCTATACGCGAAAACGCGCGTCAGGGTGTCAGCACCACCTTAAGGTATAGTACCCATGGATTACCAATGACTTTTTTACCTGCATGATTTATACTGAGTACCCATGGATTACCAATAACTTTTTTACATGCATGATTTATACTGTTAGGAATTGCTCCAGAATTAGTCTCTTCATCTAGGGCACGCATATTATGCACCTTAACTCCTTACTGGGGCATATGCACATTTGCACTTTTTTACAATCTGGAAAGGAATGAATTAATTATCCATCTATTTTGGGTTTGAGGCATAGTTTGATTCTTATTGAAGCAGTTCTGCTCACTGAAAAATTTTGACATAAGATGCCCTCCCTTGTATAGTAGTGATTCTCTCTATACATTTCTCATTGTGGCTATGTTACTATATTGTGGTATATTACTTTTTTAATAAAGAAAAAAATTCTACCAATCCCAAAAATTAGTAAGCAGCAAGGTAGATATGGTACCAAATTGATTCAAATTTAGCTTTTAATAATAGTGTTTAAAAAACCTTATAGACAAGAACAACAGGACAAACATAAATTACAAAAACAAATGATACTATATATACACCTAGACTATATGTCTATTCCTCATAGGTGTATCCAAAACTACTCAAATGCACTTCAGAGTCACCGGACTCATAGACGCTTACAATTTGAGCAATAATAAAGCATTGACCTTTGGCCTCATGCAGCTATTCATCTATATTCTCAACAACCAGCACAGTCTAAGTATAATGAATAGGTATCACATACTACATGACAGCCATAAACATAGAAGGACATATGCTGAGGTATTGGAACAATCTCACCTAGATAGTGTGCGTTGATTTCACCTGGTCTCTCAAGGACGGTTCCACACAGATGCCTCAAATCGATCCCCAAAAAAATGTGGGGAAACGGGTATAACTCAGCCCCCGTACAATTAATGACCCACTATTGGAATATAAGTGCATCAGAATTTTTATCCCCGTGGCCTCCCAATGCGTTTCATTTTTTCAAATCATCAGGGGAGGAAGGTTAAATATGTAAGTTGCCAATTTGGGGGAGAGGGGATATGTTTCCCTCACAAGGGATAAACAACCTCCTTGTTCAATATCATCCTGCAAATTGGCAACTTATATATTTAACCTTCCTCCCCTGATGATTTGAAAAAATGAGACGCGTTGGGAGGCCACGGGGATAAAAATTCTGATGCACTTATATTCCAATAGTGGGTTCTTAATTGTACGGGGGCTGAGATATACCCGTTTCCCCACATTTTTTGGGGATCGATTTGAGGCATCTGTGTGGAACCGTCCGTGAGAGACCAGGTGAAATCAACGCACACTATCTGGGTGAGATTGTTCCAATACCTCAGCATATGTCCTTCTATGTTTATGGCTGTCATGTAGTATGTGATACCTATTCATTATACTTTGACTGTGCTGGTTGTTGAGAATATAGCTGAATAGCTGCATGAGGCCAAAGGTCAATGCTTTATTATTGCTCAAATTGTAAGCGTCTATGAGTCCGGTGACTCTGAAGTGCATTTGAGTAGTTTTGGATACACCTATGAGGAATAGACATATAGTCTAGTTGTATATATAGTATCATTTGTTTTTGTAATTTATGTTTGTCATGTTGTTCTTGTCTATAAGGATTTTTAAACACTATTATTAAAAGCTAAATTTTAATCAATTAGGTACCATATCTACCTTGCTGCTTCCTATATTACTTTTTTGGATGGTTGCTCTCATTGTACTGTTGTCCCCTTTAATAGGATTTTAAATATAATCTTTAATTTTTAATTATATTATCAATAAAATTGTAATATTTTTATGGCACGTAGCTTCCTTGTTGCTTTGTTTGATGTGTTAGATGATATTCTAGTCTATTCATCCGATAAGCTAGCCTATATTGGTCATCTTCGGGCTGTTCTCCAGAGACTCAGGGAGAACCAGCTTTTCACTAAATTAGAGAAATGCTCTTTTTTGTTCAAGATTCGAACTGTCTTTCTTGGGGTTCATTGTCTCTGGTGACAGTTTCCGTATGGACCCCAAGAAGGTTCAAGCTATTGTTGATTGGGTGCAGCCCCATGATCTGAAGGGTTTCCAGCGATTCTTGGGAATCGCCAATTATTACCGAAGGTTTATTAAGGGGTTCTCTCAATGGTCAAGCCCCTCACCCAAGGGAGCGGAAGTTAAGAGTTGGTCAGCCTCAGCGGTAGCGGCATTTCTGTCTTTAAAGAAATGCTTTATGATTGCCCGGTTCTGGTTCAACCAAATCCATCTGAACCCTTTGTGGTGGAGGTTGACACCTCGGAGGTGGGGGTGGTGTTGTCCCAGGGGCCTGCCACATTGACCAATTTGAGACCATGGGCCTTTTTTTCTAAAAAGTTCTCCCCAGCAGAAAGACATTATGATGTGGGCAATCGGGAACTGCTGGTGGTTAAGTTAGCTTTTAAGGAATGGAGGGATTTTTTGGAGTAGGCAGCTCATCCTATTACTGTGATTACTGATCACAAGAATTTGGCATACATTGAGTCTCCTTAAACATTAACCCTAAGGCAGGCCCGATGGCCACTTTTTTTCCCCGGATCCAGTTCTTGATCACTTTTCATCCAGGATCCAAAAATGTAAAGGCCGATGCCTTGTCCCAAAGTCTGGATCCGGTTTCTTCTCCTGATCCTCCATCCTCCATTCTTCAACCTGGGGTGGTGGTGGCTGATGTCTCGTTGGGGTTGGAACGGGACATTCGAGAAGCTCAGTTTCAAGCTCCCTCATCCAAACTGGCTGAAAAAGTGTTTGTTTCTATTCAGTTTTGCCTCAGGGTGCTTCGGGAGTTCCATGATTTAAGGTACCGTCACACATAGCGACGCTGCAGCGATACCGACAACGATCCGGATCGCTGCAGCGTCGCTGTTTGGTCGCTGGAGAGCTGTCACACAGACAGCTCTCCAGCGACCAACGATCCCGAGGTCCCCGGTAACCAGGGTAAACATCGGGTAACTAAGCGCAGGGCCGCGCTTAGTAACCCGATGTTTACCCTGGTTACCATCCTAAAAAGTAAAAAAACAAACGCTACATACTTACCTTCCGCTGTCTGTCCTCGGCGCTCTGCTTCTCTGGTCTGGCTGTGAGCGCCAGGCAGCCAGAAAGCAGAGCGGTGACGTCACCGCTCTGCTTTCCGGCTGACCGACGCTCACAGCCAGAGCAGGAGGAGAGCAGAGCACAGCGCTGGAGGACAGAGAGCGGTAGGTAAGTATGTAGTGTTTGTTTTTTTACTTTTAGGATGGTAACCAGGGTAAACATCGGGTTACTAAGCGCGGCCCTGCGCTTAGTTACCCGATGTTTACCCTGGTTACCAGCGAAGACATCGCTGAATCGGTGTCACACACGCCGATTCAGCGATGTCTACGGGGAGTCCAGCGACGAAATAAAGTTCTGGACTTTCTTCCCCGACCAGCGATCTCCCAGCAGGGGCCTGATCGCTGCTGCCTGTCACACTGGACGATATCGCTAGCGAGGACGCTGCAACGTCACGGATCGCTAGCGATATCGTCTAGTGTGACAGTACCTTTAGCTCTGAGTGGTCATTCAGTGATCTCGGCTGCTCGGGGGACATCACAAGGGTTTTTTGGTGGTCCCCACTTTCGTTTGATGTTAATAAGTTTGTGACTGCTTATGAAGATTGTGCTCGCACTAAGAGCTCTCATAACCGGCCGGTCAGGGAATTGGTGCCTTTGCCAGTTCCTGATAGACCATGGACACATTTGTCCATGGATTTTATCACCAATCTTCCCTCTTCCAAGGGTTACACTGTCATATGGGTGGTGGTGGACAGATTTTCTAAACAAGTGCACTTCATACCCTTGGTGGCTTTGCCTTCTGCGGAAACTTTGTCCAGGTTGTTTTTATAGCATGTGGTTCATTTTCATGGTGTGCCCTTGAATGTGGTGTCTGATCGTGGAGTGCAGGTTGTGTCCAGGTATTGTAGGGCGTTTTGCAAAAGGCTGGGTGATGAGTTGTCCTTTTCTTCTGCATACCATCCAGAGACCAACGGTCAGACTGAGCGGACCAGCCAGTCGTTGGAGCAAATTTTGTGCTGTCTTTCCACTTTCAAACAAGATGATTGGTGCGATGCATTGCTCTGTTTACTCGTCTGTCTCTTCCCTTTTTATCCAGTTTCCATCTGGCTTCTGACCCTCGGCTTTGCTCTCTGACTAGACTACATTATCAGTTTTGCTTTTTCTACCAAAGGATGACAGCTTGGAATGAGCGAAAGTGCTCGATGATACTCTGATAACACTCGAGTACCTGGTGCTCGGATGTGCTCGGTACTCGACGAGCATTGGATGGTGCTCGGAGTTGATTACCTCATCAAAGGTTATAAAAGGACAGGCGTTGCCACCCTTGGCTAATTTGACAGTTCTGATTGCGGGGAGAGAGCAGTTATCCAGGTCTGTGTATGCACAGTTTAACTAATCAGAGTCCTCTAGTGTTGATACTGATGCTGAACCATCATGCTAACAATCCTTCTAAGAGCTAATCAAGTGCTTTGCTGTTTGTATCAGATACATTCTGCATTTAGCCAATGGACAGTTGCAGGAGCAGGGAGAGTGGCAGAATACAGCCTCCAGGCAGGGCTTAGGGCTTTGCAGTCCACTTCTTAATTTATGGCTGCTGCATCTATACAGTTTAACGTGCTTAGTGTTACAGTGGTATCTAAAACTCAAAAGAAACGTTCAAAAAATTGTTTTTGGATTGAATTAGTCATCCATAAAATTTAACAAGGTTAGTGTTACATTATGATGGTATGTGTTAGGTCTCGAGTTCCCGCTTCTGCACAGGGGAATCTCGGGCCATCTCCGCTGCGGTCTCCCATTCTTATCCAGCCGCAGTGAGTCTGCTCAGCAGGGACGTCGGTCCCAGCGTCTTGCTCAGTCTCACTCTGTACAGAGAGTTACTGCTGCTTCTTCAGCTTCTGCCATTAAAGCCAGTGCTGGTCAGCAGCGAGCGGACTTCTCTGGGACTAAGTCCTTGTCTGCACACACTGAGCATGCCCAGGGCAAGATCTCCCGTTGGAGATCGAGGGTCATATGCTCAGGCTCTGCAGCACATTCCATTGGTCCTCTTGGCAGGTCTTGGAAGGGCAAAGTTTCTGTGGCCACTTCCTGTGCTGCAACTATATAAACTGCGCATGACCGCACGGCCATGCGCTAGTGTACATTTGCTTACGTGTGTTTGTTGTGAGTGCAAGTCGTCCTTGGATACCCCTTCCCTATTGAATGTCTGTTCGCGGAAGGTGTATGGTTGCTATCTAGCGCCCGACTTATCCTACAGCACTAATCACACGTTACAGCGTCCAGTTGCTGTGACCGCCAGTACGGCGCCGTGCACTTCCTCTGTGCTTTCCTTACCCAAGCCTGGGTGGTTAGTGGCGTTCGTCAGTGCGGCACCGCATGCACTCTTGTGCCCTAATATTGTTATTCTGCTTCCTTACACACCCAGTTGCGGTATTGTGCCAGCAAGGGTCTAATCGGACTTCAATCCTAGTTGGGGTTGAGTTCGCTGACTACTTGCTCGCCTTCTATGTGCGGTACCGCGATCCTGTGATGCAACAGGATCGCTTCCTTCACGCTGGGTGAAGTTTAACCCACGTGTGTATACTTATGAGTACCGCCATATAGTCCATCATTACTTAGCAGCAGGTTCCATCTCTGCACGGTGGACCCCGGGCTGCGAACGCACCATACACTATCTGTCTTATATTTGGTGCGTTCCGCTATCCCTAACAGTATGTAAAACTCAACTAATGTTCAATTTTTTTTCTGGATTGAATTAGTCATCCATAGAGTTTAACATGGTTAGTATTACATTATGGTGGTATATAAAACTCCAAAAACACGTTAACATTATTTTTGCGGATTCAGTTAGCCATCCATAGAGTTTAACGTGGTTAGCATTACATTACGGTGGTAAATAAAAATGCAAAAAAAAAAAGTTTCAACGTTTTTCTGGATTCAATTAGTCATCCATAAAGTTTAACATAGTTGTCACGACTCTGTTGTCAGGTGTCCCGGGACCAGGGTCTCAATCCCTGTCCCCAACACTAGGGAAGCTCTAGCTTGCCCTGTTCCCCAGATTACATCTGATGGTGAATATGCCGGGACCACATACCTTGCCTTATCTTTTGAATCCACACTCAGTCTGTACCCTTTCCCTACCCAGGAAAGAGTGGAGTAGTAGTGTATAGTAATACACCAATTAAACCAATACAAACATGGATAAAGGAAAATACCAATCATACAAATATTCTCACACAAACAGCAGAGGTAAATACAGGGGAGTGGAGGATGGTGTAAAACCAAAGTAGGAAAAGGAAGGGAATTAGCACACAACCAAAACCTAGCAACAGTCTCAGATAAATCCATAAAATGCCTTGTCAAACAACAAGAAGAAACCACCATCTCCTATCCATGCAACATGAAGCTAATTCTGGCAATGAGTGCTTGTCAGGGCCCAGAATATACAGGAGAGAGGACTGGCCAACAGTGTGAACAACTGAGAGCCTTAAGGCAGGAAAGCTTCCAGGAGCTCTCAACTTAGCAGATTAAGCCTTGCAGTGCTAAAAGAATCATATTATTTTAATAATGGATGACTCTCCTCATAATTTTTTCCTAGCTTTGTACAGTGAGCAAAGCCTTCATGAGTGTAGAAGTGCTACGACTACACTTTGTTCACAATATTTGAATGAGATACTACAGTTGGGGCCTTCAAGGGTGTAGTGATGTCCCTGCTTGTATTTTTTGGCAGGCTTTGCACTATATTCAGACATTTTATGTGTGTGTGAGTACCACAACTACACTTTTTCACAGTATTTGAAATACATACTATAGTTGTTGTCATGAAGGGTGTATGGATGACCCTGCTTGTAATTTTTGGCAGCCTTTGCACTTAGTGCATAGCCTTTATGTCTCTAGGAATACCACTATATGACAATGCGAACAGACTATAGCACGGTGGTTCAGTGGTTAGCACTGCAGCCCTGGGGTCCTGAGTTGAAATCCCACCAAGGGCAACATCTGTAAGGAGTTTAAATGTTCTCCCTGTGCACTGTGTGCAGAATTTTCATAAAGCCGGAGTCACACTCAACGTATAAAAAAAAAAAAAATCGGTTAGATTTTGACAGCCGAGAATCGCACCAATGTTCTCCGTATGGTGATCTGTGTGTAATCTGTTTGCAATGCGATGATGCGATTTCCTCGCATCTGCTATCCGTATGACATCCATATGCAATCCATATGCAATGCGATTTTAACATGAGCTTTAACATACAGCAGTTCTCTGTCATTGACACATCGTTGGTGCGAGTGCTGTGCGATTTTTTCTCGCATCCATTGACTTGCATTGGCGAGTCTCAGCCGATATACGCTGCAAATTGCAGCATGCTGTGATTTCACTCGCACGTATAACGGTGATGGGAGCTGCCCCATAGATTAACAGCGGTCCGAGTGCTATGTGATTTTTTTCTTGCATAGCACTCGTCCGTATTCCTTGCTAGTGTGACTCTGACCTAAGTGTGGGAGTACCACAACTACACTTTGCTCACAATATTTTAATGAGATACTGCAGTTCTTGCCATGAAATGTGTATGGAAGACCTTGCTTGTAATTTTTGTCAGGCTTTACACTGTGTACAGGCTTTTTGTAAGTGTGGGAGTAGCGCAACTACACTTTGTTCACAATATTTGAATGAGGTATTACAGTTGGTGCCTTCAAGGGTGTATGGCTGACCCTGCTTCTAATTTTTGGCAGCCTTTGCACTTAGTGCATAGCCTTTATAACCCTAGGAATACCACTATATGACAATTTGAAAAGACTGCAGCACGGTGGCTCAGTGGTTAGCACTGCAGCCCTGGAGTCCTGAGTTGAAATCCCACCAAGGACAACATCTGTAAGGAGTTTGAATGTTCTCCCCGTGTTTGCGTGGGTTTCCTCCCACATTCCAAAGACATACTGATAGGGAATATAGATTGTCAGCCCCATCGGGGACAGCGATGATAATGTGTGCAAACTGTAAAGCGCTGCGGAATATGTTAGCGCTATATACAAATGAAGATTATTTTTATTATTAATGTGTAGGAGGCCCTTCTTTATGTCTAATACAGGGTGTTTCTGAGTCCCTCTTCCATCAAATTTTGGCAGTTCTTGCATTCTTTATAAATTACGCTGAAATTTCAATTTAAAAAAAAAATACTTTACTTTAATCATTATTTTTTCACTTTGTTCGAGTAACGAGCATACAAGCATTTTAGTGCTCATTCATCTATAGTGACAACTGAACAAGTAACATTTTTTAAGTCCAGTCTGTATACCTCAGAGTTAAAAGATCAGGTTGAATACTGTATATTGAGGGTTGGGACTGAGGCATTAGGAGATGATTTTCAAGCAATTAATATTAATTAGATCAACTCAATAGGGAAGCTCTGGTTCCCATTGTCAATTCTAATTAGCCTTCCTAATGAATAATGTTATGAGAGAACTGTTTGATAATCAGCAGCACAAAATGTTTAGACAGATTATTATAGACAATAGGTGACACCGCTAGGTGAACATATGCCTCTGTAGACCCAATGGTATTAAATTCCCTACTAGAGAAGGGATTGTGGCAAATTTTAAAGCAACACTCCAGCCTTTTTTTGTTAAATTATCACTGGAGTGGTGCCACTAATCTATGTTCCCGTGCCACTAATCTATATTCCCTGCTCCTAGTATTCTACAGTGCCGGCAAAAAAAAATCTTTACACTTGCGCAGCAAAAAAAAACTTTACATATAAAATCCACATCATAATTTCACTTTTTAAAAGTGTAGACAATGGGGGAGATAATAAAAAACTGTCTAATATTAAAGCTGGCTTTGTTGCAAATATCAAACAATCAATGCTCAGTTTTCACTTCATTGGTAAAGCGAAAGCTGCACTCTGATTGGTTGTTATGTGCAGCTCAGCCAGTTTTGCTACTAGGCAGTCTTTTATCTCCCTCAGTTTTTTATTATCTCCCACAATGGGTCGAAAGACGCTTAAAATGGAAGAGAAATCCCGTGCCTTGACTCTGCTCGAGAAGGGGGATTCGGTGATTGCTGTAGTTAGAGATCTGGGAGTGTCAAGAAAAGCAATTTATCAACTAAGTTGATAATTTGTTGATAAGTTGTTAATTAACAGTTGATAAATTGCTTCTCTTGACACTCCCAGATCTCTAGCTACAGTAATCACCAAATCCCCATTCTCGAGCAGAGTCAAGGCACGGGATTTCTCTTCCATTTTAAGCTTCTTTCGACCCATTGTGGGAGATAATAAAAAACTGAGGGAGATAATAAAATTTCCATGACAGACAGAGGCCGCGACCAATGAATATCCGTGACAGACAGACAGACAGAAGGACAGAAAGACGGAAGTGACCCTTAGACAATTATATAGTAGATATAATATATATGACTCATGAGTAAGACTGCCTAGTACAGTCGAAACGCGTCGACTGGGTCATGTCGACCATGTAAATGTTTTCTTTTGTATGCACTATATTTTCTTTTGAAAAAGAAAAGGAAAATCCAGTCCTGTTGAGCCGGACTCCAATTTTTTTCTATTTTCCTTAAGGAACTGTTTATTGTCCAAAATTTTTGAACAGCCAATTACTTGTTCTTCAGCAGGTCATATACAGACAGTTCTTATACTGGAACGCCGGGTATCCGGACCTATGAGCTAATTGTTTCATAGGCAAGAATGGTCCTTGTTTAACAAATGCCTATACAATCGCGCCTAAACGACATTATGCAAACACTTTTTTTTTTGCTGAAAAATAAACATTAGACAAATGTACATCATATATTTTCCATTGTAAAATGAGAGAGGGGTATTGGTTCTTATCTCAAATATATAAATGATGAAAACAAATGAATAATGGCGTTTAAATAGCTTCACCAATCCCTACTGGGTAAAATGATGTCCTTTATATCCCTGAACCAGATCATATTTGAGTAAATACCATTGGACAAATGTCACGCAGGAGAGTAGCATTGTTACCACATGTACGTCTTTCATTTACCGTTAACCACACAGCTGTAACAATTGTTCTTTTGTTCATAATCCACTGTATATTGTCCTTGTGGTGTATTTGTGGTGTTCTGTTTGGTGCTATGTTATGTTGTGTCTCCAGGGTTTGCCAGGCTACCCCACAATGGCCGCTCTACATAGTAATCAGATCCTCACCGTCAAGGTTTGTGGATGATGTGCCTATGACCAGTCAAGAGTCCAGCAGCATAAACAGTGAACACACTAATCCATCTAGCAAAGAAAAAAGACGCAAAAGTGATTCCTTTTTATAATCATTCATTTAAAGTTACTAAGTTGATGCAAATAAATTCTGAATTCAGACCTGTGGTGTCACTTAATGCTGCCTGGAGCCTCTGACTGCATGGACAGTACTACTGGTACTTGTGGGAATCTGTGCCGACCAAAGCAGCCAACCAAATATTTACCGTATACATATCTGACACATTCCAATTAAGGATACATAATAATAATAATAATAAAATATAAACCAATTTGAATGACGCTGTTGTACAAAGCACAGATTCCCTCGCATACAAGCTACCAGTGTGTACTCAGCTGTACATTATATTTCTAATGCTTATGTCTCTATTTCTTTCTACGGGCCTTCTGATGTCTGTCCTCCAACTTTCTCATCTCTGAACTACAACTTTTGACTTCACTTCACTGATCAGATGGTGTTTCCTAAGATCAATCACGGCTTTCTCTCTGCTGATCAGCAGCTCATTAAACGCCGGCTGATTAAGGTAGTGCAAAACGGTTTTAGGAGATTTCATTTTAATTTAAGAGATTTGTCTCTAAATTTACATATCACAATTTTTTTGGCTTTTTGTTTCAAAGGTAATATTATATACCGTATTTTCATTCTGCATAAAAAAATTTGAATGTTGATATGTGACGTGTTACTTCGATATAATTAGATAGATTAATATAATATGTTTAGTATTGATCAAAAAATACATTTTTCATTGAATATTTTCATTAGAAACATGGAAGTCTGTGGAATTTTGTGGAAGACGATGCAGTTGAATCTTTGCCTTCTGTTACTTTTGCCATATTCTGCCTATCCTATTGCATTCTTGCGCAGTGCATGCCTTATGATGCCTCATGCAAGTATAGGCGGGATTGCAGGTGCTCAGAGATTCCTCCATTAGTTAAACCCTAAGCAACACATACTAAACTGACAAATCTGCATTGATCATGATGCTTTGTGATCTGTTTCCAAGCAGAAAATACATATGTTTAGTATATTACAACTTTAGCCTGTACATTGAGAAGAGTTATTACGGTTAAAGATGGACTTGGAATCCCCCCTGTCTGAATTCTCTGCTTGCCATGAATAAACTATGCAATATTAAGCAATAGATCTTAGTGGGAAAAATAAAAGCAGATTATGATCACACTGCAAGAAAAATCATCTTCTCTTATAATTTATTTTATAGTATTTACTTGATTATTCTTCATTTCTAAGACGTTCACAGAACAGTAGGGAACATGTGCAATGCACATATGTTGAAATCACTAATAAATCTTGTTTTTGAGATATTCTATCTATCTACTTTTTTATTAAGGGTGATCAAGGACAGGCAGGGCCACCAGGCCCACCAGGACCTCCTGGACCACCAGGTCCTAGGGGTCCTCCAGGTGACACTGGTAAAGATGGACCAAGAGGATTATCTGGAGTTCCAGTAAGTCAATACTTTTCCACTAGATATGTCACTTAATCTATTGAGAAAATACAATACCACGTTATAGTTTTTATTTTTAAGCATTAATTCCAGCATTTATATTCGGGAACATCAAAGGTAATATAAAAGACATAGAAAGAAAAATAAATATTCCAACTTTGTTATATTTATGTATTCATTTTTGTTTTTACCATTTCCCTTTTTTTTCCATGTGCAGAGGCATAGTAGCCATCAACAAGTAGATTAGACCCTATATAATAAATGAAATACATAAATCCACTATTATTCATGTAATATTAAGATAGCAATCTTGTATTCATGTGGCAATGAGCCTAATTGTACTAGGTACTCGTGCATTAATACAGTAGTCCAATCTCCCAGGTCCACAAGGCAATGATATCCTTTCTATTCTTAAATACAATGATGCACATAATATTTGTCCACATTAAATATCCTACTTGTTGACATAGATGATGATTATTTCGCCAACATAAAAGGAGAGAACTGTTAGCATTGTGAAGGGTGTTATTGTGCAGAAATTGAAAAAATAATTGATACGAGCGTTAAACAGATGCTAGATTTTCTATGTGACAACAAAGTCATTTTTTATTACATTTATGGCTCTGGTTATTCTGTAGACGTTATATATTTACTCTGCAGTGAAAAAGATAAGAAATAATATTTGTTATAATTTCTTATTCAAGCATTGGTTAATCTAAAATTGCATTATGTTCTGTATATGTTTTTAATGTATGGAATTGTTAAATATCAAGAATTTTCTTCCTGAACTGGAAAGAACCAGGTTTCATGACTTATTGTATGTATATATGTAGAGTGTAAACTATTCACAACTTTCCATATAAACATAGAGCCTGATTCATTAAGATTGGCATTTTACATGTCAGTCTTAATATCGGGGCATAACAGAGTAAGAGGAGTTTGATTTATTAAGAGGCCACTTAATGAATTAGGCACATCTTACATGTGGTGCGTGCCTCGCCAGAAGTCTTACTCCAGTTAGGGACTAAAGTAAGACTTCTGGCGCAAGGTATGCCATGTCTGATAGTGAGTTAGGCAGCTAGGTGTTGCCACTCCCCCGTAAAACCGCAACTTCATCCATTTTGGCGGAGCTGACAAGGGCTGATGTGACAATGCCGATTGTCACAACTTTGCATTGCCCAACCCGAAATTGCAACTTTTCAAAGTGTTTTATGCCAGTTTTTTAGTAATTTTTAAAACTCATTGAAATGAATGAAATTACGTCTGATACATGAATATCGGTTACAGATTGTTGTCAGTTTATTGTGACTTACCAAGTTTCATAAAATAATGCATAAAAGGGTTATCCTCCTGTTTTTCTTCTAATTTCCTTATAGGGGGAACCAGGAAATCCAGGTGAACAAGGCTTAATTGTAAGTATAGCTTCTTCATCATTTTAATACTGTGACTTTTGATCTGATTGCCTAAATAAAGTGAGGAGGGACTATTGATCTACTTAAACATTTACATGTCTAATATATAAAGCCATTTCACCAACAAAATAAAAAAACACACAATTATACTATAAGTAACATACCGGAAAGAGGAGGGCTTACCTCTGCAATACAAAGCAGAACAATAATGTTTGTGGGAAAGGGGGTGGCGCGTGACATGAGCAGATTCTCCTTTTCCAAGGTGGCATAGCTAGCTTTTGTCATGTAGTAATATGGTAGAATTGTCAATGAGATTTGAGGTGAGAAGAAGGCTGACAGAATGCTTCCTATTAAATAAAAGAGCCAGTTGGTTTGGCTTATTGAATTGGAGTTTGATGCCCTAGGGAGTAAAAGCAGCTTAAAGGGGCTGGGTTTGTACAGCAACATGCACCAGCGCCGTTACAACGGTCTATTTCTTTGGTTGAGACTTATTCTCATTAGAGTTAGGTTTAACTTGGCTGATTTTTAAGACTCTTTAATTACAAATTGAGATATTCATTAACATTTATCAAGCCTATTCTTATTTCCAGTACAGGTGTATCAGTAGGAATATCCAATGCATTTTTTAAAGCATCTTCGATTAATTTCAAGGTGTAACATTGATGGATTGAGTTTCTGTACTGATGCCATATTGGTTACACTCCATAGTAATATTGTTTACTACAGAACATTCCAGGGAAGTGGACCAGTGGTAAGGTTTTAAGCTTCATAAGGCTTTGCACCTTCAAAATGCTTACACACAACCAAACCACTTTTTTTTTTAGCTTCTTCCAACTGTATATTATTTTAACAGCCTTATTTATTTTGTGCTCTACTTGTTTTTATAACTGCACAGCATTTAACTTTTATCCCTTGGCAAGAGATTAGAGTTTCCAGGTTTTAATTGATAATGTGTTTTCCTTACAATTCAGGTTAATATTGGCCAACCTCAACTTCCTCAGTGGAAAGGTTTAAAGCTGTTGAATCTCAATACAATGTACTATTTGATTAATATTTGACACTTATACTACATGGGTTTTTTATGTCTGTTCATTCATCAATTTCCTTAATTTTTGAAGTCTGTAGACCAAAGCAGCCTGGTTTGAAAGCAAAAATAGTATGGTTGATGATTTGGTATTTGAGAATGTTGGCAAGCCATCGGTAAAGAAGTGGCTATCCTTCTTTAGGTGATTAGATACTTCTTTAGGTGATTAGACATATGGTTAACGACCACAAGTTGTTGATGTTCTTCTCTTATATTATGAAAAATGTCAAGAGGAAGTTTTCATTACAATTGAGCATAGTACATTCAAATCTGCAATGATACTGACAAATGAGGTCTGAGAACAATTTAGAGCCAATTTGGTTGACCTCTAACATGGGCATTCATGTTATTTTAAAGATTCCTGTAAACTATCTATGAGAAAGTAGGTACCTCCAAGAAAATGTAGGGATATATGATAATAAAAATTAAAACACATTAGAGAAAGTAAAATAGAAGTACCCACAAAGATGCAAAAAAACAAATATGGTGGCATGCAAAGTAGGCACTAGAACATGTTTGAGCTTTTTTTTGGCTACTGACTCATGGACTAATCATTAACTAGAAAAACACATTTCTGGCTTATAGTATATAGCAAGGTGATGGTGCCGCAATGCAAAGAGAAGGTTTGGGAGAATTGGCATTTGGACACAGCTCTATTTTTCTTTCTATTTTATGTATATACTAGATGGTGGCCCGATTCTAACGCATCGGGTATTCTAGAATATGCATGTCCACGTAGTATATTGCACAGCGACATAGTATATTGCCCAGCCACGTAGTATATTGCCCAGCCACGTGGTATATTGCCCAGCCACATAGTATATTGCCCAGTGACGTAGTATATTGCACAGCCACATAGTATATTGCCCAGCCACGTAGTATATTGCCCAGCCACGTGGTATATTGCCCAGCCACATAGTATATTGCCCAGTGACGTAGTATATTGCCCAGCCACGTAGTATATTGCCCAGTGACGTAGTATATTGCCCAGCCACGTAGTATATTGCCCAGTGACGTAGTATATTGCCCAGCCATGTAGTATATTGCCCAGCCACGTAGTATATTGCCCAGTGACGTAGTATATTGCCCAGTGACGTAGTATATTGCCCAGTGACGTAGTATATTGCCCAGTGACGTAGTACATTGCCCAGCCACGTAGTATATTGCCCAGCCACGTAGTATATTGCCCAGTCATGTAGTATATTGCCCAGCCACGTAGTATATTGCCCAGTGACGTAGTATATTGCCCTGTGACGTAGTATATTGCCCAGTTATGTAGTATATTGCACAGCGACGTAGTATACAGCACAAACACGTAGTATATTGCACAGGCCATGTATTATATTGCCCAGTCACGTAGTATATCGCCCAGCGACGTAGTATATTGCACAGCGACGTAGTATACAGCAGAGCCATGTAGTATACAGCACAGACATATAGTATATTGCCCAATCACGTAGTATATTGCCCAGCTAAGTAGTATACAGCACAGAGCCACGTAGTATGCAGCAGAGAGCCACGTAGTATATTGCCCAGCCACGTAGTATATATCACAGCCCACGGAGTATATCACACAGCCCACATAGTATATAACACTGCCTATGTAGTATACAGCACAGAGCCACGCGGTATGTAACACAGCACACATAGTATACAGCAGTGTGGGCACCATATCCCTGTTAAAAAAAATAATTAAAATAAAAAATAGTTATATACTCACCCTCCGACGGGATCCACCAAAGCTCTGGTGATACGCGCACGGCTGCCGCCATCTTCCGTTCCCAGGATGCATTGTGAAATTACCCAGATGACTTAGCGGTCTCACGAGACGGCTAAGTATTTTGGGTAATTTCACAATGCATCTATGGGACCGGAAGATGGCGGAGGCCGCGCGCGGCTCAGCGGACAACGGAGGGTAAGTATAGCAGGATTTTTTAAATATTATTTTTAACATTACATTTTTTTACTATTGACGCTGCATAGGCAGCATCAATAGTAAAAACTTGGTCACACAGGGTTAATGGCGGCGGTAACAGAGTGAGTTACCGTTACCATCGGCATTAACCCTGTGTGAGCGGTGACCGGAGGGGAGTATGCGGGTGCCGGGCACTGGGCACTGACTGCGGGGAGGAAGGAGCGGCCATTTTTTTTTGGACTGTGCCCGTCGCTGATTGGTCGTGGCTGTTTTGCCGCGACCAATCAGCGACGTGGATTTCCATGACAGACAGAGGCCGCGACCAATGAATATCCGTGACAGACAGAAGGACAGACAGACAGAAAGACAGACAGAAAGACGGAAGTGACCCTTAGACAATTATATAGTAGATATTGTGGTGCAGCGGTGTACAGCTGTGCAGTGATGAGGCAGTGACCCAAGCAAGTTCAAAACAAAACGTGTTTAACGTCCAAAAAAACTCACACAGTGCACAGCACGCTGTATCCTCACAGCCGAGAAAACAAAAGGTAGTCCGGAACCGATTGCCATGAGAGACCACACTGCTGTGTAGCAGGGGTGCCATTCCTTTTGGCTCCGCTTGGCCCTGTGTTGCCTCACACAGGGAGTGCTCTTTAGCCCATCTGCTCTGTCTGTTCTCAAGACCAAAACTGACACACCCAAAACTCTCTTGCAGGGCTTTTTTTTCTTTCCACCAGACTCTGTGGCCATGGGACACTTATAAGATCTGGGCTGGAGGAAACGGACCAGTCCCACTACCTTCCTGCAGTCCGTTGCAAAAATAAAAGCCCATACCTGGTTTTTCTGAACAATTTCTTGGTCAAATAACTTGACCAAGTGCACACTCACTTTTATTCTGCCTTGTGACTCACAGGCAACTCGCTGTGAGCACAGGGCACTCTAGTGGATCTAATATGCTTCTGAGTACATCCTGGGGAACACATAGCGACCCTCACATATGACACCAGTCATTGCCTCACAATAAATATATTGCCTTACAATAAATATATATATCTCTGGCAAAAAATAAGAGACCACTGCAAAATGTTCAGTTTGTCTGATTTTTCTCTTTATAGGTATATTTTTGAGTTAAATGTAAATTGTCCTTTTATTCTATAAACTACTGACAACATGGCTCTGAAGTTCCAAGCAATAAAATTATTTATTTTCTGAAAATGAGAAATGGTCAAAATAGCAAAAAAATGCATTGCTTGCAGACCTCAAATAATATAGTTAATAAGTCCCTAAATGTAACCACAATGGCATTTTAACAATGCATAACCACAGAAAAGACTTACTAATAGTCAAAAGAAGCAAACCATAATATTAAAGCCATCAATATTTATTTGAAGATAAAAAAAAAACATGCGACAAAAAACATGATCATACAAAGATATCCAATAGGAGGGGCTCATGACTAACCTTATCAAAGATGGTAAATATACAGCTCTGCTGTAACATTGAAATAGTGCCCAATGAAATAGAGGATATTAATCCATTCTATAATGGGTAGTATGTTTTCAATTTTACCTATATACTATATAAAATAATAATGACCTAGAGCTGAAAAAATAGACACACACTGGCACGTCGTTGCAATATAGATGAACGCACTCCTAATACTCAAGACCTACCCATTAATTTAAATCACGTCACACCCCCGGAAGAAGCCAGGGCGAAACGTACATTGGGGTGAGGAGGGTCTCCGTGGTAGTTTGGCATCCACACTGGCACTGTTTTTGCTGTGCAGCACCTTGGCAGGTAATATAACGGTGATTTTATGCATCCTATTAGAAACTAGGCATTATTACCACTGTAGGTGATAGTTTCCTTAGGCACATAATATAAGCTATTTTCACGTTTATCTTTTACCTCCCACAAGATTTAAATTTGTGTGTGGCAAGGTGCATTGTCCTGCTGGAAAAACCAGTCTCAGACTTGGGGAACATTGCCTAAACTGAAGGAATCAACTGTTTTTCCAGGATAACCTTGTATGGGGCTTGATTCATACGTCCTTCACAAAAAACAACCTGCCCAATTCCAGCCTTGCTGAAGCATCCCCAGATCATCACCGATCCTCCACCAAATTTCACAGTGGGTGCAAGACACTATGGCTTGTACACCTCTACAGGTCTCCGTCTAACCATTAGATGACCAGGTGTTGACTGGTGGAAAGACTGGTGGAAAGCATGCCAAGACGCATGAAACCTGTGAATAAAAATCATGGTTATTCCACAAAATATTGATTTACGAACTCTTCCTGAGTTAAAACATTAGTATTGTTGTTTCTAAATGATTATGAACTTGTTTTTTTCTTTGCATTATTTGAGGTCTGCAAGCAATGCATTTTTGTTATTTTGACCACTTCTCATTTTCAGAAAATAAATACAAAATTTATTGCTTGGAACTTCGTAGACATGTTGTCATTAGTTTATAGAATAAAAGAACAATTTACATTTTACTCAAAAATATACCTAAATAGAGAAAAATCAGACAAACTGAAAATTTTGCAGTGGTCTCTTAATTTTTCCCAGAGCTGTATATATACAGTCATGGCCGAAAGTGTTGGCACCTTGAAATTATTCCAGACAATTTAAGTATTTCTCCTAGAAAATGATTGCAATTAAATGTTTTGTTATACACGTTTTTTTCCTTTGTGTGAATTGTAACAGCTAAATGGTCCGGACAAAATTGTTGGCACCCTCAACGTAATATTTGGTTGCACACCCTTTGGAAAGAATAATTGCAATCAATCGCTTCCTATAACCATCAACAAACTTCTTACACTTCTCAATTGAGATGGAAAAATATGTATACGTTAAAGAGGTTGTCTCTTTTAAAATGTCATTTGACCATAGGATTACAGAAGTCTAAAATAACAAACGAAGAGGTTACTCACCCTCCCCAAGTCCAGCACTGCCTCTCTACTACTTCTCTGGTCTTTGTTCATCAGTTTCAGTGGTGGCATATAATGTGCTTGTCACTGCTGCAACCAATAACTGAACTTTAAACTTTTATAATGTTTTTTCCCGCAAGTCATTGCCCTAATTATTACAAGCTGAATGGTAAAGGTCTGGGTCCTATATCCCACTGATCTACTAGTATTTTTTTAGGCAATGAAATGTGTAAAAAAACACTTAAGGCTACTTTTACACTTCCGTCTTCTGACGGCCGTCACAATGCGTCGTTTTGGAGAAAAAACACATCCTGCAAAGTTGCCCGCAGGATGCGTTTTTTCTCCATAGACTTGCATTAGCGATGCATTGCGATGTATGGCCACACGTCGCATCCGACGTGCGAAGGATGTGTCGTGTTTTGGCGGACCGTCGGCACATGTCCATGTAACTTTTTTTGTGCGTCGCGTCCGCCATTTTCGACCGAGCATTTACGGCCAAAACTCTGATCCCTCCTCCCCGGACTGCAGTTATTTTCACAACGTGCAGTTATTTTCACAACGTCCGTCGGTACGTCGGCCCGACGCATTGCGACAGGCCCATACCGACGGAAGTGTGAAAGTAGCCTAACAGGTTTATTTACTCTTTAACCTTAGTTTACTGGGTGCAGCTGTTGTGACACAGTGAAAGTTTTTAGATTTAGCAATGCAGCAGAGCTGAGAAAGTTAACCCCGCCCACACCAGACTCTGTGTACAAACTCCATAGACAGTGAGCTGCTTATTACAGAATTGGGCGTGGTCAGACTTGGAAGCTGGTGCCAGCTAGTCACAGCAATAATAAGCAACAGGTAATTCACCCTTCAGTGTAACTAAACAACTCCAGACAGCTTGGCATATGATACACCTACGAATTCAGTGTTTTAGCCACTACCTCATGCTTTCCTCAGGTTACATAGCAAAAACCTACTGACAGATTCCCTTACTCCCTTTAACCCCTTCATGACCTTGGGATTTTTCATTTTTCATTGTTCGTTTTTCACTCCTCTCCTTCCCAGGGCCATAACTTTTTTATTTTTCCGTCAATTTGGCCATGTGAGGGCTTATTTTTTTTTGCGGGACGAGTTGTACTTTTGAACAACATCATTGGTTTTAGCATGTCGTGTACTAGAAAACGGGAAAAAAATTCCAAGTGCGGTGAAATTGCAAAAAAAAGTGCAATCCCACACTTGTTTTTTGTTTGGCTTTTTTGCTAGGTTCACTAAATGCTAAAACTGACCTGACATTATGATTCTCCAGGTCAGTACGAGTTCATAGACACCTGACATGACTAGGTTATTTTTTAATTAAGTGGTGAAAAAAAATTCCAAACTTTGCTAAAAAAAAAAAAAAAAAAAAAATTGCGCCATTTTCCAATACCCGTAGCGTCTCCATTTTTCATGATCTGGGGTCGGTTGAGGGCTTATTTTTTGCATGCAAGGATGACATTTTTAATAGCATTTTGGTGCAGATACGTTCTTTTGATCGCCCGTTATTGCATTTTAATGCAATGTCGCGGCGACCAAAAAACCGTAATTCTGGCGTTTTGAATTTTTTTCTCGCTACGGTGTTTAGCGATCAGGTTAATGCTTTTCTTTAGTTGATAGATCGGGCGATTCTGAGCGCGGCGATACCAAATATGCGTAGATTTGATTTTTTTTTATTGTTTTATTTTGATTGGGGCGAAAGGGGGGTGATTTAAACTTTTATATTTTTTTTTATTTTTTTCACATTTTTTTTAACTTTTTTTTTTTACTTTTGCCATGCTTCAATAGCCTTCATGGGAGGCTAGAAGCAGGCATAGCACGATCGCCTCTGCTACATAGCAGCGATCTGCTGTTTGCTGCTATGTAGCTGAAGATCAGGTGCGCTGTGAGCGCCGACCACAGGGTGGCGCTCACAGCTGTCGGCGATCAGTAACCATAGAGGTCTCAAGGACCTCTATGGTTACAATTCTGAAGCATCGCCGACCCCCGATCATGTGATGGGGGTCGGCGATGACGTCATTTCCGGCCGCCCGGCCGGAAGCGGTAGTTAAATGCCGCTGTCTGCGTTTGACAGCGGCATTTAACTAGTTAATAGGCGCGGGCAGATCGCGATTCTGCCCGCGCCTATTACGGGCACATGTCAGCTGTTCAAAACAGCTGACATGTCCCGGCTTTGATGCGGGCTCACCGCCGGAGCCCGCATCAAAGCAGGGGATCTGACCTCGGACGTACTATCCCATCCGAGGTCAGAAAGGGGTTAAAAGAAGATAATTTGTACCATGTATAAGCTCAAAATGAAAAATCTCATGAGTTTAATACACTATATGGAAGTACTGAAGATAACAAGTGTTCGTGCATTAGTGCCCATCCCTACCATTTAATAGCATAGCTACTGTATCTATCATGTGAATGTGACACCATTACAGTCACTTGTAAGCACATGTTGCTGCAGTTTTATAGCAGATCCAGCTACATTTGGCAAAGTGTAAGTCATTCAAAAACCTGCCAAAACATAGTACCATCTGCTGGCATCTTTAATCCTGTATTATCACCTAATACCTTTTTTTACCATGCAAGTGCTGTGTATAGAATATCTTTGTGTAGTAATGCTTACCAGTGGGAAAGTTCCTGATTCCTTCCAAGCATATCATCAGAGTCCAGTGGACGGATGAAGGAACCTCATTGGGATTCTTAGAAATGAATGGATGCGTTCACATGTTTCATTCGATGCCAGCAAGCCCAACCCTGAACCTCATGAAGTGCTATCTGATGTCCGTCCAGGGGATAGAAAAGACTAGGAAACATTTCTATGATCTGTACCACAGTGATGACCCAACCTCACAAAATTCCATTTCTTTAGATGAATTATGTTATGTTGACATGCGGAGGCAGTCTCCACTAGAAGTGGTTTTCCTCTACAGCTTTGGTATTCTTTTGTGGGTCATTAGTAAAAACAATCTCTTGTTTTACCACACTGCGTGTTTGTGTTCTTATTACACCTCAGTTTACATTAACCTGAAAATATCATGTTCCTGTAAATTGCTGTGTTTACCAGAGAAGACAGAAAATGGATTGTCCTTGGTTAGAGTGTGGAAATTCACCGATGAGCGTTGGTTTATGATTCTACTGGAGCATAGTTCACTTAAATAGCCTGTCTTCATGCTAAGACTTTCAGAAGTGGATTATGAGAAGGCAATGTCATTTTAGAAATATCATTTGAAACGCAATCTTTTCCTTAAGTTTATGTCAACGTTAATTCATTTGGTCTGCAGCTCATAAAGGGGTTGTCAAACTTAAGATAACATTTTTAAAAATGAACAATATTATTATAAAATAACAAAAAAAGTAATGTATGTGGAATGTGATTAGCTGCAGCAGTCAGTTGTCTGGAATGGAACCTCACCTAAGTCAAAGCTAATGAGGTCCTGCTTCACTCGCCTGACTGGCATTGCAGACACCTAGGGTGATATTTTGGTGTTGCAGTTCAGTCCTTTTAACTTTACTCATAATAGAGTTGCATTCCAGACACATCCCATGTATAGGAGTGATGCAATTTCTAGAAAAAAAATCTTTAGGTTAGAAATTGCTCAGACTTTTTTTTTTTTTTTTGGGGGGGAGACAGAATTAAACCATATTACATTGGGGCAGATTTAGTAATCTATCTATATAAGGACAGAAGAATTGGAACACGGATAAATAGATAGATTAGATAGATAAAGAGAAAAAAGCAAGAAGCAGCATCAGATAGAGGCGTACATTGGTGCCGTTGCTCCAAGGTAATGACCAAACCTCTATGTAGAAGATAAAAAATGGAGGCAGCACATCAGTTAAAGGTGAAAAAGGTGCTATTTGATAGCCCAAAATGGCTCACAGTCTTGAGCCGAAACGTCACCATTTTGGGCTATTAAATAGCATCTTTTTCACCTTTAACTGATGTGCTGCCTCCATTTTTTATCTGATCGATAGACAGCAGACAGAGACAGACAAACAGATAGATAGATAGATAGATAGATAGATAGATAGATAGATAGATAGATAAAAAATAAGGCTCATTCTATCCGAAACATTGCCACGCCACCAGGGCTATTAAAGTCCTTTTTGTATTTTGATAAATACCGGAGTGCTGCCTCTTTTTTCTATTTTTATATTCAACTGCAAGTAGGGGATTCCAAGCCTGAGAGGCCTTGCACCCGAAGTATTACTAGATTTGTGCTGTTCCAATTTTTTGCCATAGATAGATAGATAGAGCCTGTTGATTGACTTCCTTTGCACTACTCTTTTGTACCTAAATTTTGGTTCCATTGTTGTATTTCAGCACACCTCCTTCTTGAATGAAATATTTCCAAAACATGTGGACCTACCCTTACGAGATATAAATTTAATAACTCATGAATTCGTCCAAATCATATCTGCCATCTAGTCATGTACAAAAGTACATTTTTGAAGGTTTGGAAGATTAGCGAAGATCCTTTTGATTGGCCTCTCTTTGGCCACAAGACAGGTGGCACAGTCAGAGATCCCATTGTGCGACTGCTATATTGCACTGTAATGCAGGTGAATACAGCCGCATTGTTACTCCAAGGGTACTGTGACTGCAACAAGCGAGTTGCAAAAAGTTCCACTTTTTATGATTTGCCCGTCGTGGGTGCCCAAGGGGCATATTGTGACTATGCATTACATTTAGCATTTAGTGATATTTGACTTCACGACCTGTGTCATTGTCGATAATATTTGTATTGTACAACCTGATATAAAATGATGTGGAGAGTGCTAATTTTTCTGGAGGCAGTAACTCTGTAATTAAGGTACATTGTATTTTGTATTGTATATTGGAGGTTGTAGAACGTAAAATTGCATTTAATGAATATTTTCTACTCCTTGTAAGAAATGAATAAACAACATTGCAATATTTCTTTTTTAGGGTCCAATAGGGCCTCCTGGACAAAAGGTAAGATACTAAACTGCAACTGCTGCAGAAGTCATTATTTTTTCCTCGTCAAGCTGGATCCTGGGCAGGCTGTTCAGGAACGACTACTGTACACCACAATCAGGCTGTTAATTTAGTCTATAAAGTATGCTTTCTAAAAATGGTGCTTCATGTGAGATTTAAGATTTCTAATTTCCTCCATCATGGAAACCTCAAGCGGCTGTTTTCAATCTGCCTGCTAAACTAGAGGTTAAAAGTTTTCTTTGGTTTTCCAACAAGACATGACAGACAAGTTGAGAAAATCAAACTATCAAAAAAAAAATGTTCCTATTAGATAAAATTTCTAATTGAAAATGTAATCTAGCATTGATATACGATTCTGTACGGAAATTCAGAAAAATTATGTTTTGGCTATAAATGTCCAGGCAAAATAAATACGTCTCCGAGGTGGCTTACCGAGTCATAGGTAACCAGAGAACCAATTCCCGTGGCTTTCAGTGTCATTAGCATTCATCAGGAACAATGTCTGCTACAGGTAGATGGAGCAAGCCCATCTGATAGCACATTAATATGATACTAAATGTACTTGTACTAAAACATCAATTAGGCTGTGCAGCAATATGCTATTCAAACACTGTAAAACCTTAAAGCAAACTGTATAATATAGCAGCACCTTTTACAAGCATGAAAATGTCACTCTTTATTACTAGTCAGTCAACATGAACTATTTTATCAAACGCTCTGCTGCTAAACTAAGCCAAACCTTGAGTTTTCTTAAAGAGTAACCATCATTCTAATGTTTATTTAATAAATTAATAGTACACATGGAAATAAGTAACTTTGTAATATGTCTTATCAGAGAAATCTGCTTCTCTCTTCATCAATTCTCCATTCAGGACGTAAAATCTGTATTCTGTGAAGACAGATTTGCCCATTACTGAGATAGGAGATGGCAGCTGCTACTCATAAGATTCAGTGTAGAAGACAGGGAGGAGGAACGAGCTAGAGGAAGAGTTTTTCCTGTATGAATAAGTCCAAAAAGAAAAAGAAGTAATGCTGGATCCTTGTGATAAAAATGTCCTTGATTTTATTTGAAAATCATTTTAAAAAATCACATCAGAAATGACTGAGGCTCTTGCCGAAACGCGTCAACCAGTTACTGACTACACTGATTTTTTAAATGATTTTCACATAAAAACAAGGATATTTTTATCTCAATGATCCAGCATTACTTCTTTTTTTTTTCTTTTTGGACTTACGGTATCTCTTATCTCAGTAATGGAAAAATCTGTCTACACTGAATACAGATTTTACCCCTGAATTGAGAATTTTGAAAATTTATGATCAGTCCTGGTGGACAACAAAGCAGATTTCTCAAATAAGATATATTTCTTACTTCTAATTTTCACATGTACAGTTGATTTATCTACTATATAAATGTCTAAGGGTCACTTTCGTCTTTCTGTCTGTCTGTCTGTCACGGAAATCCTAAGTCTCTGATTGGTCGCGGCCAGGGCCGCGACCAATCAGCAACGGGCACAGTCCGGCCGCGAAATGGCCGCTCCCTACTCCCCTGCCATTAGTGCCCCCTCCATACTCCCCCCCCAGTCAGCGCGGAATAACGCGGTGTAACGCAGTCTGTTAATGCTGCTATTAACCCTGTGTGATGAACTTTTTACTATTGATGCTGCCTATGCAGCATCAATAGTAAAAAGATCTACAGTTAAAAATAATAAAAAAATTTAAAAATCGTGATATACTCACCTTCCGGGGCCTTTCCCACTCCTCGCGACGCTCCGGGCCATGCATTGCCGTCTCGCGAGATGATGACGTAGCGCTCTTGCGAGACCGCTACGTCATCATCTCGCAAGACTGCAATGCATTCTTGGGATCGGAACATCGCGAGGAGCATCGCTGAACACCTCGCCTGGATCCGGAGGGTGAGTATATAACTATGTTTTATTTAATTTTTTTTTTTTTACCGGTATATGGTGCCCACACTGCTACATAGTACTTGGGCTGTGTTATATACTGCGTGGCTGCTACATACTACTTGGGAAGTGTTATATACTACATGGGCTGTGCTATATATTATGTAGGTTGTTATATACTACGTGGGCAGTGTTATATATTACGTGGGCAGTGTAATATACTACGTGGGCAGTGTTATATACTGCGTGGGCTTTGCTATATATTACGTGGGCAGTGTTATATACTACGTGGTTAGTGTTATATACTACGCGGGCTGTGTTATATACTACGTGGGCAGTGTTATATACTGCGTGGGCAGTGTTACATACTACGTGGGCTTTGCTATATATTACGTGGGCAGTGTTATATACTGCATGGGCAGTGTTATATATTACGTGGGCTGTGATATTTATTACGTGGGCTGTGTTATATACTACGTGGGCAGTGTTATATACTGCGTGGGCTGTGTTATATACTATGTGGGCAGTGTTATATGCTACGTGGGCAGTGTTACATACTGCAAGAGCTGTGCTATATATTATGTGGGCAGTGTTATATACTACGTGGGCTGTGCTATATATTACATGGGCAGTGTTATATACTCTGTGGGCAGTGTTATATACTGCGTGGGCTGTGTTATATACTACATGGGCAGTGTTATATACTGCATGGGCTGTGTTATATACTGTTATGTTTGCTAATGACAGGTGTTATGAAGGCAATCCAGAAACACAGTGTGCTTAGCGATCAGAGTGCACACAGTGATCTGACAAATACCCAAAAATACAAGAACGAGCTCTGAGACGTGGAAACTCTGTAGACTGCACACCTGATCCTATCCTAAACACAACTAAGAGCGGCTGTGGATTGCGCCTAACAACTACCTAGGCAACTCGGCACAGCCTAAGAAACTAGCTAGCCTGAAGATAGAAAAATAGGCCTGACTTGCCCCAGAGAAATTCCCCAAAGGAAAAGGCAGCCCCCCACATATAATGACTGTGAGTAAGATGAAAAGACAAAACGTAGGGATGAAATAGATTCAGCAAAGTGGGGCCCGATATTCTAGGACAGAGCGAGGCCAGTAAAGCGAACTTTGCAGTCTACAAAAAACCCTAAAGCAAAACCACGCAAAGGGGGCAAAAAAAAACCCACCGTGCCGAACTAACGGCACGGCGGTACACCCTTTGCGTCTCAGAGCTTCCAGCAAAACAAAAGACAAGCTGGACAGAAAAAAAGCAACAAAAAAGCAAAAAGCACTTAGCTATACAGAGCAGCAGGTCACAGGAACAATCAGGAGAAGCTCAGATCCAACACTGAAACATTGACAAGGAGCAAGGATAGCAGCATCAGGCGGAGTTAAGTAATGAAGCAGTTAACGAGCTCACCAGAACACCTGAGGGAGGAAGCTCAGAAGCTGCAGTACCACTTGTGACCACAGGAGTGAATTCAGCCACAGAATTCACAACAGTACCCCCCCCTTGAGGAGGGGTCACCAAACCCTCACCAGAGCCCCCAGGCCGACCAGGATGAGCCGCATGAAAGGCACGAACAAGATCGGAAGCATGAACATCAGAGGCAAAAACCCAGGAATTATCTTCCTGAGCATAACCCTTCCATTTAACCAGATACTGGAGTTTCCGTCTAGAAACACGAGAATCCAAAATCTTCTCCACAATATACTCCAATTCCCCCTCCACCAAAACCGGGGCAGGAGGCTCAACAGATGGAACCATAGGTGCCACGTATCTCCGCAACAACGACCTATGGAATACATTATGTATGGAAAAGGAGTCTGGGAGGGTCAAACGAAAAGACACAGGATTGAGAACCTCAGAAATCCTATACGGACCAATAAAACGAGGTTTAAATTTAGGAGAGGAAACCTTCATAGGAATATGACGAGAAGATAACCAAACCAGATCCCCAACACGAAGTCGGGGACCCACACGGCGTCTGCGATTAGCGAAAAGTTGAGCTTTCTCCTGGGACAAGATCAAATTGTCCACTACCTGAGTCCAGATCTGCTGCAACCTATCCACCACAGAATCCACACCAGGACAGTCCGAAGACTCAACCTGTCCTGAAGAGAAACGAGGATGGAACCCAGAATTGCAAAAAAATGGAGAAACCAAGGTAGCCGAGCTGGCCCGATTATTAAGGGCGAACTCAGCCAACGGCAAAAAGGACACCCAATCATCCTGGTCTGCAGAAACAAAACATCTCAGATATGTTTCCAAGGTCTGATTGGTTCGTTCGGTCTGGCCATTAGTCTGAGGATGGAAAGCCGAGGAAAAGGATAGGTCAATGCCCATCCTACCACAAAAGGCTCGCCAAAACCTTGAAACAAACTGGGAACCTCTGTCAGAAACAATATTCTCAGGAATGCCATGCAACCGAACCACATGCTGAAAGAACAAAGGTACCAAATCAGAGGAGGAAGGCAATTTAGCCAAGGGCACCAGATGGACCATTTTAGAAAAGCGATCACAGACCACCCAAATGACTGACATCTTTTGAGAAACGGGAAGGTCAGAAATGAAATCCATCGAAATATGTGTCCAAGGCCTCTTTGGGACCGGCAAGGGCAAAAGCAACCCACTGGCACGAGAACAGCAGGGCTTAGCCCTAGCACAAATCCCACAGGACTGCACAAAAGTACGTACATCCCGTGACAGAGATGGCCACCAGAAGGATCTAGCCACTAACTCTCTGGTACCAAAGATTCCAGGATGACCAGCCAACACCGAACAATGAAGTTCAGAGATAAGTTTATTAGTCCACCTATCAGGGACGAACAGTTTCTCTGCTGGACAACGATCAGGTTTATTCGCCTGAAATTTTTGCAGCACCCGCCGCAAATCAGTGGAGATGGCAGACACAATGACTCCTTCCTTGAGGATACCCGCTGGCTCAGATAAACCCGGAGAGTCGGGCACAAAACTCCTAGACAGAGCATCCGCCTTCACATTTTTAGAGCCCGGAAGGTACGAAATCACAAAGTCGAAGCGGGCAAAAAATAACGACCAACGGGCCTGTCTAGGATTCAAGCGCTTGGCAGACTCGAGATAAGTCAAGTTCTTATGATCAGTCAATACCACCACGCGATGCTTAGCTCCTTCAAGCCAATGACGCCACTCCTCGAATGCCCACTTCATGGCCAGCAACTCTCGATTGCCCACATCATAATTACGCTCAGCGGGCGAAAACTTCCTGGAAAAGAAAGCACATGGTTTCATCACTGAGCAATCAGAACCTCTCTGTGACAAAACCGCCCCTGCTCCAATCTCAGAAGCATCAACCTCGACCTGGAACGGAAGAGAAACATCTGGCTGACACAACACAGGGGCAGAACAAAAACGACTCTTCAACTCCTGAAAAGCTTCCACAGCAGCAGAAGACCAATTAACCAAATCAGCACCCTTCTTGGTCAAATCGGTCAATGGTTTGGCAATGCTAGAAAAATTACAGATGAAGCGACAATAAAAATTAGCAAAGCCCAGGAACTTTTGCAGACTTTTCAGAGATGTCGGCTGAATCCAATCCTGGATGGCTTGGACCTTAACTGGATCCATCTCGATAGTAGAAGGGGTAAAGATGAACCCCAAAAATGAAACTTTCTGCACACCGAAGAGACACTTTGATCCCTTCACAAACAAAGAGTTAGCACGCAGGACCTGAAAAACCATTCTGACCTGCTTCACATGAGACTCCCAATCATCTGAGAAGATCAAAATGTCATCCAAGTAAACAATCAGGAATTTATCCAGATACTCACGGAAGATGTCATGCATAAAAGACTGAAACACAGATGGAGCATTGGCAAGTCCGAACGGCATCACTAGATACTCAAAATGACCCTCGGGCGTATTGAATGCAGTTTTCCATTCATCTCCTTGCCTGATTCTCACCAGATTATACGCACCACGAAGATCTATCTTAGTGAACCAACTAGCCCCCTTAATCCGAGCAAACAAGTCAGATAACAATGGCAAGGGATACTGAAATTTAACAGTGATCTTATTAAGAAGGCGGTAATCAATACACGGTCTCAGCGAACCATCCTTCTTGGCTACAAAGAAGAACCCTGCTCCCAGTGGTGATGACGATGGGCGAATATGTCCCTTCTCCAGGGATTCCTTCACATAACTGCGCATAGCGGCGTGTTCGGGCACGGATAAATTAAATAATCGACCTTTAGGGAATTTACTACCAGGAATCAAATTGATAGCACAATCACAATCCCTATGCGGAGGTAGAGCATCGGACTTGGGCTCTTCAAATACATCCTGATAATCAGACAAGAACTCTGGGACCTCAGAAGGGGTGGATGACGAAATCGACAAAAATGGAACATCACCATGTACCCCCTGACAACCCCAGCTGGATACCGACATAGAATTCCAATCCAATACTGGATTATGGGTTTGTAGCCATGGCAACCCCAACACGACCACATCATGCAGATTATGCAACACCAGAAAGCGAATAACTTCCTGATGTGCAGGAGCCATGCACATGGTCAGCTGGGCCCAGTATTGAGGTTTATTCTTTGCCAAAGGTGTAGCATCAATTCCTCTCAATGGAATAGGACACCGCAAAGGCTCCAAGAAAAACCCACAACGTTTAGCATAATCCAAATCCATCAGATTCAGGGCAGCGCCCGAATCCACAAACGCCATGACAGAAAACGACGACAAAGAGCATATCAAGGTAATGGACAGAAGGAATTTGGACTGTACAGTACCAATGACGGCAGACCTAGCGGACCGCTTAGTGCGCTTAGGACAATCAGAAATAGCATGAGTGGAATCACCACAGTAGAAACACAGACCATTCAGACGTCTGTATTCCTGCCGTTCAACTCTAGTCATAGTCCTATCGCACTGCATAGGCTCAGGTTTAACCTCAGGCAGTACCGCCAAATGGTGCACAGATTTACGCTCGCGCAAGCGTCGACCGATCTGAATGGCCAAAGACAAAGACTCATTCAAACCAGCAGGCATAGGAAATCCCACCATGACATCCTTAAGAGCCTCAGAGAGACCCTTTCTGAACAAAGCTGCCAGCGCAGATTCATTCCACTGAGTGAGTACTGACCATTTCCTAAATTTCTGACAATATACTTCTATATCATCCTGACCCTGGCACAAAGCCAGCAAATTTTTCTCAGCCTGATCCACTGAATTAGGCTCATCGTACAACAATCCGAGCGCCAGGAAAAACGTATCGACACTACTCAATGCAGGGTCTCCTGGCGCAAGAGAAAATGCCCAGTCTTGAGGGTCGCCGCGCAAAAAAGAAATAATAATCAAAACCTGTTGAATAGGATTACCAGAAGAATGAGGTTTCAAGGCCAGAAATAGCTTACAATTATTTTTGAAACTTAGAAACTTAGTTCTATCTCCAAAAAACAAATCAGGAATAGGAATTCTTGGTTCTAACATAGATTTCTGATCAATAGTATCTTGAATTTTTTGTACATTTATAACGAGATTATCCATTGAAGAGCACAGACCCTGAATATCCATGTCCACACCTGTGTCTAGAAACACCCAAATGTCTAGGGGAAAAAAAAAAAAAAAGTGAACACAGAGCAGAAAAAAAAAAAAAATGATGTCAGAACTTTTTCTTTCCCTCTATTGAGAATCATTAGTTTGGCTCCTTGTACTGTTATGTTTGCTAATGACAGGTGTTATGAAGGCAATCCAGAAACACAGTGTGCTTAGCGATCAGAGCGCACACAGTGATCTGACAAATACCCAAAAATACAAGAACGAGCTCTGAGACGTGGAAACTCTGTAGACTGCACACCTGATCCTATCCTAAACACAACTAAAAGCGGCTGTGGATTGTGCCTAACAACTACCTAGGCAACTCGGCACAGCCTAAGAAACTAGCTAGCCTGAAGATAGAAAAATAGGCCTGACTTGCCCCAGAGAAATTCCCCAAAGGAAAAGGCAGCCCCCCACATATAATGACTGTGAGTAAGATGAAAAGACAAAACGTAGGGATGAAATAGATTCAGCAAAGTGGGGCCCGATATTCTAGGACAGAGCGAGGACAGTAAAGCGAACTTTGCAGTCTACAAAAAACCCTAAAGCAAAACCACGCAAAGGGGGCAAAAAAAAACCCACCGTGCCGAACTAACGGCACGGCGGTACACCCTTTGCGTCTCAGAGCTTCCAGCAAAACAAAAGACAAGCTGGACAGAAAAAAAGCAACAAAAAAGCAAAAAGCACTTAGCTATACAGAGCAGCAGGTCACAGGAACAATCAGGAGAAGCTCAGATCCAACACTGAAACATTGACAAGGAGCAAGGATAGCAGCATCAGGCGGAGTTAAGTAATGAAGCAGTTAATGAGCTCACCAGAACACCTGAGGGAGGAAGCTCAGAAGCTGCAGTACCACTTGTGACCACAGGAGTGAATTCAGCCACAGAATTCACAACAATATACTACCTGGGCAGTGTTATATACTACGTGAGCAGTGTCATATAGTATGTGGGCTGTGTTATATACTGCATGGGCTGTGCTATATACTGTGTGGGCAGTGTTGTACTGCATGGGCAGTGTTATATACTACGTGGGCAGTGTTATATACTACGTGGGCAGTGTAATATACTACATGGGCAGTGTTATATACTACGTGGGCAGTGTTATATACTACGCGGAATGTGTTATATTCTGCGTGGGCAGTGTTATATACTGCGTGGGCTATGTTATATACTACGTGGGCTGTGTAATATACTATGTGGGCAGTGTTATATACTACATGGGCTGTGTTATATACTACGTGGCTGTGTTATATACTACGTGGTTGTGCTATATACTACGTGGCTGTGCTATATACTACTTGGCTGCTATATACATACATATTCTAGAATACCCGATGCATTAGAATCGGGCCACCATCTAGTGATATATAATTAAATTGACGGTTATGCTTTAATTTAAGTTAATTAGTTAATCAAAGATTGGTAAGAACAATATGTAGGGAACTCTGAAGTTATAATGGAAGACATTTGGAAATAATTTCACATAAATGCTTTGCATGTTATTTTTTCACATGCAGATTCAGTTACTAAAAAAATTGTTCATTGCATTGCCCCAGTTGGTCCGAGTGCAATTTGTTTTTTTTTAACAGACAGCACTTAGGCCGAAAATACGGTTATGACATCCAAGTGCTGTACAATTTCTTCATGGACCCATAGACTTTCATTTTTGACACTTGGATCAATATCCAACATGTCTCTGCTATTTTGCAAGGAACACTTGGGCCGCAAAAAATCATGCACATGTGAACAGTCCCACAGACTGTCACAGGTATGAGAGCTATCTGTGAGAAAAAAAAAGGATAGCACTTGTGTGAGAAAACTGAGCCCTTATGTGCGGCTGCTCCAAACCGACAAACTTTAAGGCCACGGTCACACATTGAGCATTTGGTGAGTTTTTTACCTCAGTATTTGTAAGTCAAAACCAGGAGTTGGTGAAAAATACAGAAGTGTTGATGTGTTTCTATTATACTTTTCCTCTCAATGTTCCACTCCCTTTTTTGGCTTACAAAAACTGAGGTAAAAAACTCAGCAAATACTCAAAGTGTGCATGTTCAGTATTTGGTCAGTATTTTACCTCAGGATTTGTAAGCCAAAACCAGGAGTGAGTAAGAAATGCAGAAATGGAGCACGCGTTTCTATTATACTTTTCTTCTCACTATTCCACTCCTGGTTTTGGCTTAGAAATACTGAGGTAAAAACTCACCAAACACTCAACGTGTGCACGCACGTGGCCTTATACTAAACCTGCCTTCACTTAATTATTTTCTTAATTGGAGTTAACACTCAGGGTCATTAGTATTCCTCTCTATATGGCTCATTAGTATTCCTCTCTATATGGCTCAATGTGTACAGGGACCCAGAGGAGTTTGGGGAAAGTAAACGTGACAATCTATCCCTGAGCACTTCACTTGTGTTTTCCTCATTCTTGCTACAGTTGCAGAGACCTAAGTAAAGAGGTGAGAGGAACTTTAACTCCTGTCACCATGGCAGTAATTTATTGGCTAGTTACAATGTGCTACTGTTGTAGATTACTGCCAGACAGGATCCTCATGCCAAGTCTCTGGTCAGTGAAATCACATTATGCATAGATCTGTTAATGGAAGGAACATCGGTAGAGGCTATTAAATATGTCCGTCTTCCCAGCATGAATGTAATTTTTGTTACTTACATTCCTTATGTTTTATTAATTGACTTTGTACTGCAATGTACAATTACTTACAGCTCATATCAGACATGATGATAAAACAATATGCATACATTTTCCTATTGTAATAATCTCCCGATAACATTTCTATAAAATTTTGATTTTCACAAGTTTACATCTTCTAGTCTTTTATCTAATATTTTATATATGACTATTTTCCCCTAACTTAGCGTATTGCAAAAATGGGGATGGAACTGAATGTCGAATTTATGCTAATTCAACTGTTTAAGAAAAGGATAAAGCATAGTTGGCAACCATTGGTAAAGGATTGTTTTTTTTTCTGAGGATTTTTTTTTCTTAAGACATATACTCATATGTTTTATAGGTCTGTCAGTGAAAGTATACTTTTTATGGCTTCCTGTTGCGTAGCAGTTTTTCCAGTAAGACACAAAAGTGTCTGGACTTAAATCTGCCAGACGTATGTGAAAAGGACACTGTATGGGAATATATAAAAGCTTATAGGTTCTGCATAGTATAGGTCTGGGTGCTTACTTTAATATGCCGATGTGCTGTGTTCATAGCCAAATCTGGAGCGACTTCTGCACCAGAACATGATTTCACGGCCCCGACACCTGTTGAGATTTCGGCAATCACAATTGATCAATTGTATAAGGGTACCGTCACACAGTGCCATTTTGATCGCTACGACGGTACGATTCGTGACGTTCCAGCGATATCCATACGATATCGCTGTGTCTGACACGCAGCAGCGATCAGGGATCCTGCTGAGAATCGTACGTCGTAGCAGATCGTTTGGAACTTTCTTTCGTCGCTGGATCTCCCGCTGTCATCGCTAGATCCGTGTGTGTGACACCGATCTAGCGATGCGTTCGCTTGTAACCAGGGTAAACATCGGGTTACTAAGCGCAGGGCCGCACTTAGTAACCCGATGTTTACCCTGGTTACCAGCGTAAATGTAAAAAAAAAAAAACAGTACATACTTACATTCCGGTGTCCGTCAGGTCCCTTGCCGTCTGCTTCCCGCACTCACTGATTGCCGGCCGTAAAGTGAAAGCAGAGCACAGCGGTGACGTCACCGCTGTGCTGTGCTTTCACTTTACGGCCGGCAGTCAGTGAGTGCGGGAAGCAGACGGCAAGGGACAGACACCGGAATGTAAGTATGTAGTGTTTGTTTTTTTTTACGCTGGTAACCAGGGTAAACATCGGGTTACTAAGCGCGGTACTGCGCTTAGTAACCCGATGTTTACCCTGGTTACCCGGGGACCTCGGCATCGTTGGTCACTGGAGAGCTGTCTGTGTGACAGCTCTCCAGCGACCACACTACGACTTACCAACGATCACGGCCAGGTCGTATCGCTGGTCGTGATCGTTGGTAAATCGTATAGTGTGACGGTACCCTTAGACAGATGAGTCTGGTGAGTTTCAGCCGGCTGAAGGAGTCTCTGAGAATAACATTTTAATTAAATTTCAAAGCACCTTTGTGCAAATTATTATTTTTTTTACTATGTACTGCAAACAAAAAGAAAGGTTTTTATTAGGGACTGGGGATTTCTGTAAAAATGTCCAAGCCTAAAACAGGTTCAACAGAGGCATATAAATATAGTGATTCACGGTCACAGGTAAAATATACGTATGGTTTTCATCCAGTAGTAAATGAAAGATGGAACTGTGGAAGGAATCTTATATCAGTACTGTCCATCTTACTGACCAAATACGCTTGCTGAAATATGGCCGCATCCTTGGAGACGGTCATTTTTCAATAAACAGAACATTCCTGTAAATGAATTCTTTTTCATATCACTCAGTAATTGAAGTGTTTTTCCATTGTAATCATTGAGATAGCGAGTATAGATTAAACAATGCTGCCAGCTGTCTTGAAAGCTTTCAAGTACACAATCCTCTGTCATCTGAAGTCTGCTCATTGTGGAGTTTAATCATCCTACAATTCAAAATATCATCTGATTGGCAAACGGAACTGTGAACGATTGTGCAGGTTTCTAAGTGGATAATAATCAAATCGGCAACATTAGACACGTGTAATGGTCCAATTGTCTCTAACAAATCAGATTGTAGCATTTCATAATAATTCCACTAATATTGATGTTGCCATTAACTATAACTATATACTTTATACTTACTGTACAGATAAAAGCCCAACTTTAAATTAAATCATTTCTCTGCTGATTTATTTTATAGTTCATATTTGTATGTTTGGAGATCCATTTTTCCTAAAGAGTCAGACAGCCAGCAGAAATAAATTACAGGGGTTTTATCATTTTCTTTCAGGATACACACTCCACGCTACAGCCTCCCAGCTTCCTGCTGCTAGGGGATAGTGTGCTACATAATCTCACCACTGCTCGGAACTTTCTGTTCTGTGCAGTCTGGCCAGTTTCAGAGCAGCTCTTCAAAGCTCTAAAGCAAGGAGCTTGCGCGCACTTATTCTTTCCCTTTTAGATCACCCACTGCTGATATACTGCAAAGGTGGCCAGTAACCTAGGAAAAAAAGCAGTAAACTGTAAAATAATTAAAAGGCTGGTCCAAAATTAATTCTGATAAGATTGAATAAATGTCTGTCTATTTAATGTAATAATCTAATTGCTTTTCTAATATACCTTAGTAAAACAAATCCCTATTGTCCCCACTCTAATCTATGTAATTTCTTTCTTTCTTTATTTTTTTACCCACTTCTATTTTGATAATATATCATTTGAGCATCCCCAGTGCATGCTGTCATATTCAAATGACACATCATCAGGAATCAGAGGCTGCATTCACTGCTGCTGCATCTGTCACCACCCTGAAATGAAGTGTCATCAGTGACATCCTTTTCAGCGGCTGTGCTAGCCCTTCTCTGCTGAGCATGTGTTAGTTGTCAGTTCTCACATACTGTATGCTCAGTAGAATCTTGTCACTGTGCAATATTCTTTTTAATTATTTTTAATGCACAGTGACAATGCGTTCTCTCTCCAGCTATGATGAGAAGTGACGAGCAGGCAAGAGAGCGCACTGTCAGCGCACATTGTAATGACAGTACACAGTGATCATCGAGAACAGAGACCAGCCCCACCAGTAAAACAGACATCACTTTCAGGGGGAACTAGCCCCTCCCCCTGAAAGTGATGTCACTTTTGAGGGTGGGGATGGTCTCTGCTTTTCCTGCTCGCCAGGCTATCTCTTTGTAATGTCAGTGTGCTGTGATGTTAAACTCTATGTCAAGTACATCCTGATCTGACATAAGTACTTGGACAGGACAGTGATAGATTCTTTTTATTAGTATTATTTATTACATTATTTTTACTTTATTTTATGATGCTCTAATGGTTAACACTGTGGTTTAAAGTGGTTGTCCAGTCTTCTAATAAAAGCATAGAGTCACTCTGTTTAAGTGCAAACTCCTAAATCCTTACAGTGTGCACACAACATGCTGTCAGGATTCTCCAGTGTTGTCAGCAAGAGGAGGTGGTCACGTGACCGCAAGTATGCAATTTGCGTACTTCCGGCTAAATTCCAACTAGATGTGCTCGGCATCGCTCGAGTGAATTGAGCAAGTGTGAGCAGGAATAGTGGCTGGAAGTGCGCAAAACACTTGCTTGAGGTAATGTAGCTGTCCCCACTTGCCAAAAACACTGGAGAATCCTGACAGTGTGCAGTACACACGCTTTAAGAAATCACATGTGTGCCATCACACAGAGTGCACGTATTTGTTGGTGATTGCTTGCAAATTATTAATTAATTAATAATGATTTACTTATAGGGTTCAACTGGAGATCCTGGCACCCCAGGACTCAACGGTGAGAAGGTAAGAAAATAATTTGTATTAAACATCGTATTGCACCTGATTGCAATTGGCTCTACCAAGAGTTAAAAAAGTGTGGCCATGACATTCGGGGCTCCATTCGCTTAGATAAACATGAATATGCCTGGTTGCTTAATTTCTATGATGTGAATGGATGATGAGACTGACATGGTGGTTCTCTGCTTGGTCCTTGTACGGTTATAATTGCAGTCACAATCTGATCAAGTTGTACTCGATCCCCTTTCATGGTGATGTATTGCGTACATTTTCTCCTTCAATTCTTTGATTTTCTTTGATCTCTACTTACTTTATTTCTGTAAATATTAATATTATAGTACATTAGGAATAGAGTGCACATGCATATGTTTTCCATTATATCAAAGGAAACATGGTGACAGGAGAGACATTGGTGGCCCTTTTAGATATCTTTCAACTCTAGGTTTTCTGAAATCCAGTGCTCCCAAAGTGTTCTGTTGCATACCAAAATCACTTTGAAACCTGATCGAAGAAGCAAAACTTTGCTGAAAAAAGGATGCAACAGTGAACTGAATTGCTATATCCAGAACTCTGTGGCTACTGCTTAACCACAAAGGAATAGAGACAAAACAGGATGAGGGCCAGCCGACCTAGAAATCAGGAGTATATACCAAAGCAGACTACTGTTCACTAACTAGTAGCTAAAACTTTTTTCAACTGGCTGGTTATTCACTAAGGAAAACGAAAACTGAAATTTCCTAGCTGTAGTACAAAGATGAAGAATATAGTTAGTTTATATTTCATCTATCTAACCTATAAAGTGTTTCCGTGCTTGCAGTTATAAAAAAATGGATTATAAATATTATAAATTCACATTATACATTATTACATTAGAAATATGCATTAGAAAGCACATCAAACGTGACCTTCAGAAATGTCTGATGAGAGGTCATATTTGTGTTGTGATGCTTACTTTCCAAGGAAGAATGGATGAAAATCCCTAAAAAAACAATCGAAACACTATTGGCTGGCTGCAGAAAGAATTTAAAAGCTGTAATATTTTCAAAACAGGGTGCTACTAGATACTAACCACGCAGTGTGCCCAAACTTTTGCATTGATTCATTTTCCTTTCTGTAATTTTTAAAACGTAAAAGATGGAATATATATATATATATATATATATATATATATATATATGTACAGTACAGACTAAAAGTTTGGACACACCTTCCTATTTAAAGATTTTTCTGTATTTTCATGACTATGTAAATCGTAAATTCACACTGAAGGCATCAAAACTATGAATTAATACATGTGCAATTATATTCTTAAAAAAATGTGTGAAACAACAGAAAATATGTCTTATATTGTAGGTTGTTCAAAGGAGCCAGCTTTGGCTTTGATGACTGCTTTGCACACTCTTGGCATTCTCTTGATGAGCTTCAAGAGGTAGTCACTGGAAATGGTCTTCCAACAATCTTGAAGGAGTTTCCAGAGATGATTAGCACTTGTTGGCCATTTTGCCTTCACTCTGCGGTCCAGCTCACCCCAAACCATCTCGATTTGGTTCAGGTCTGGTGAGTGTGGAGGCCAGGTCATCTGGCGTAGCACCCCATCCCTTTCCTTCTTGGTCAAATAGCCCTTAAACAGCCTGGAGGTGTGTTTGGGGTCATTTTCTTGTTGAAAAATAAATGATGGCCAACTAAACGCGAACCGGATGGAATAGCATGCTGCTGCAAGATGCTGTGGTCGCCATGCTGGTTCAGTATGCCTTCAATTTTGAATAAATCCCCAACAGTGTCACCAGCAAAGGATCCCCACACCATCACACCTCCTCCTCCATGCTTCACTGTGGGAACCAGGCATGTAGAGTTCATCCGTTCACTTTTTCTGCATCACACAAAGACACGGTGGTTGGAACCAAAGATCTCAAATTTGGATTCATCAGACCAAAGCACAGATTTCCATTCCTTGTGTCCTTTAGCCCAAACAAGTCTCTTCTGCTTGTTGCCTGTCCTTAGCAGTGGTTTCCTGCAGCTATTTTACCATGAGGGCCTGCTGCACAAAGTCTCCTCTTAACACTTGTTGTAAAGATGTGTCTGCTGCTAGAACTCTGTGTGGCATTGACCTGGTCTCTAATCTGAGCTGCTGTTAACCTGCAATTTCGGAGGCTGGTGGCTCGGATAAACTTATCCTCAGTAGCAGAGGTGACTCTTGGTCTTCCTTTGCTGGGTCAGTCCTCATGTAAGGCAGTTTTTTGTAGCGCTTGATGGTTTTTGCAACTGCTCTTGGGGACACTTTCAAAGTTTTCTCAATTTTTTGGACTGACTAACCTTCATTTCTTAAAATAGTGATGGCCACTTGTTTTTCTTTACTTAGCTACTTTTTTCTCGCCATAATACAAATTCTATTCAGTAGGACAATCAGCTGTGTATCCACCAGACTTCTGCTCAACACAACTCATGGTCCCAACCCCATTTATAAGGCAAGAAATTCCACTTATTAAACCTGACAGGGCACACCTGTGAAGTGAAAACCATTTCCGTTGACTACCTCTTGAAGCTCATCAAGAGAATGCCAAGAGTGTGCAAAGCATTCATCAAAGCAAAAGATGGCTACTTTGCAGAACCTAGAATATAAGACATATTTTCAGTTGTTTCACACTTTTTTGTTAAGGATATAATTCCACATGTGTTAATTCATAGTTTTGATGCCTTCAGTGTGAATTTACAACTTTCGTAGTCATGAAAATACAGAATAATCTGTTAGGGGTCGAGTTCCTGCCTCTGCACAGGGGGTCTCCCATTCTTCTCCTGCCGCAGTGGAGCCTGCTCAGCGGAGACATCGATCCCAGCGTCTCGCTCAGTCTGACTCTGTGCTAAGAGTTACTGCTGCGTTTCCTGCTTCTCCCAGTGAAGTCAGTGCTGGGCAGCAGCGAGCGGACGCTTCTGGGGCTAAGTCCTGCTTTTCACATTCTGAGCATGCCCTGAGTAAGATCTCTCAGTGGAGATCGAGGGTCACATGATCTGATACTGCAGCTAAGGTCCTTGTAGCTGCTAGGACTAAATCCTGCTTTGCACTCTGAGCATGCCCAGGGTGAGATCTCTCAGTGGAGATCCAGGGTCACATGCTCAGGTGCTGCAGCACTCCATTGGTCCTTCTTTGTAAGGTCCTAAACATGCTGCAACTATTTAAGGCTCGCATGGCCGCACGGCCATGCGCTAGTATCAAGTCATATGTGCTTTGCGCCAGTGTGGTTATGCATAAGTGTGTTCAGGGACCCGGCTGAAATAAGCCCCTAGAATACCGGCACCTCCGGTGAGGAGATTGTATGAGTGTGTTCAGGGACCCGGCTGAAATAAGCCCCTAGAATACCGGCTTCTCCGGTGAGGAGATTGCATGTTGTATAACCACAGACTGCTATTAGCTTGGCAGTAAGCTTGTGTTCCTGTGAGGCTAACAGGGCGCAGTGCTTTCCTCTCGCGGCTGCTCTGTGAGGTAACAGAGCTAGTCTATACCGCCAAACAGTGCCACCATTCACTAGCAGCAGGTTCTCCCTGCACGGTGGACCCCGGGCTGCGAACGCACCATTTATAATAAATATCTATTTCTACTCGGTGCGTTCCGCTAGCCCTAACAGTATACTAGCGCCAGGGTCTGGCTAGTAAATGGCGGACGGTCAGCGTTTACAGCAGTACATCCAGCATCTGGAGGGTAGGTTGGTGGCTCTCGAGCGCACAACCTCAGCTGTGGATGTTACCGCAGTCGCTGTTCAGGCTGCAAGTATAGCTGCAGCCAGTTTGTCCTCTGCCACCCCTGCTCTGACTTTATCCCGTCTCCCGCTTCCAGACAAGTTTGCTGGTGACAGTAAACAATGTCGGGGATTCGTGAGTCAGTGCTCCATACATCTTGAGCTTCTGGCTGCATGTTTTCCTACGGAACGGGCGAAAGTGGGATTTATTTTATCCCTTTTATCGGGCAGGGCGTTGGAGTGGGCAACGCCGCTATGGGAGCGCAATGATCGTGTGGTACAGAGTGCTCCTCTCTTCTTGGACGCTCTGAAACAGGTCTTTTTGGGACCTCGTGTCACCCACGATTCCGCGCTCCAATTGTTGGCTACAACCCAGGGTTCGTCCATGGTCAGCCAGTTCGCCGTTCAATTCCGGACTCTGGTCTCGGAGCTGGAGTGGCCGGATAAAGTCCTTATTCCGGTGTTCTGGATAGGACTGGCAGACCATGTGAAGGACGCCTTGGCCACCAGGGAGATTCCCGCCACACTGGAGGAGCTTATTTCTCTACCCGCATCGACCTCCATTTTAACGAGCGGAGGTTGGAGCGGGCCCAGTGTAGGCAGAGGTTTCGGCTGGCTCCCACCTTTGCCAGACCTCTAGAATCTTCCGTTCAGGCGTCCGACTCCCATGAGGCCATGGAGGTCTCTCGAGCGGGACCTAAGTCTCGGACCGCTCGAGTACCCGTGGTTTGCAGAAATTACCAACAAGAGGGACATTATGCCAATAAATGTCCACGGCGGTTGGGTAAACGACCGTGTCTAGTGACCCTTGGAGGAGGTTCTCTAGACACAGCGGCTTTTTCCTCCAAGCTGTCCTTCAAGGGGACAATCATATTAGACTCTCACTCTCTGACAGTCGAGCTTTGTGTGGACTCCGGAGCTGAGGGGAATTTCATGTCCTCGGCTTTTGCTCTGCGCCATGCAATACCTCTGGTGATGCTCGCCAAACCGGTGACTGTCAGAGTAGTGAACGGGTCAACACTTCCATCTCAGATCACACACCAGACTGTCCCTTTCACGTTAGCTATGTCCCCATCCCACCAGGAGATAGTTTCCCTTCTTGTCCTTCCCGAGGGAATGGATGAGATTCTGCTGGGAATACCCTGGCTCCGTTTCCACTCCCCACATATTGAGTGGTCCTCTGGGAGGATATTGGGTTGGAGTGAATCCTGTAAGGGCAGATGTGTGAAAGAGTGCGTTCAGGTTTCCACCACTGAGATACCCGCAGATCTCTCTTCTCTCCCCAAATACTATTGGTCCTATGCAGACGTCTTCTCCAAAAAGGCTGCGGAGACCCTTCCACCTCACCGCCCCTATGACTGTCCTATAGATCTCTTGCCTGGAGCAGAACCTCCTCGGGGACGTGTCTATCCCCTCTCTCTTCCGGAAACGGAGGCCATGTCCCAATACATCCAGGAGAATTTGGCAAGAGGGTTCATTAGGAAGTCAGTGTCACCAGCAGGGGCAGGGTTCTTCTTCGTGCAGAAGAAGAATGGAGAATTACGTCCTTGCATAGATTACAGGGGTCAACGCCATCACCGTTAAAAATAAGTATCCGCTGCCCCTGATTTCTGAGCTTTTTGATAGGCTAAGGGGAGCTAAGGTATTTACCAAATTGGATCTGCAGGGTGCTTATAACCTGATTCACATCCGTGAGGGGGACGAATGGAAGACGGCGTTTAACACCAGAGATGGGCACTATGAGTATCTGGTGATGCCCTTCGGGCTCTGTAATGCCCCAGCCGTTTTCCAAGACTTTGTCAACGACATCTTCCGGGATATGCTTTCCACCTCGGTCGTAGTCTATCTGGATGATATTCTCATCTTTTCTCCAGATATTGACTCCCACCGGAGAGATGTTGGCAGAGTCTTCGACCTCTTACGGGCAAATTCTCTCTACGCAAAGTTGGAGAAGTGTATGTTTGAGCAGGAGTCTTTACCTTTCCTGGGCTATATCATCTACGCCCAGGGATTGGCTATGGATCCTGCCAAACTACAGGCTGTGATGGACTGGCAAGAACCCCATTCTCTTAAAGCGGTGCAGCGCTTTATGGGGTTCATTAATTATTACCGCCAGTTCATTCCCCACTTCTCAACTTTGGTAGCTCCCTTGGTAGCCCTCACCAAGAAGGGAGCGAATCCCAAATTGTGGTCTGAAGAGGTCTCCAGGGCCTTTTCTTCTATTAAATCCCGTTTTGCTAGCGCTCCCATCTTGCATCGTCCCGATGTTGATAAGCCGTTCATAATGGAGGTGGATGCCTCTTCCGTTGGTGCAGGAGCAGTCCTCTTCCAAAAGGATGCTCAAGGTCGGAAGCATCCGTGCTTCTTCTTCTCCAAGACGTTCACACCTGCGGAGAGGAATTATTCCATTGGGGACAGGGAGTTGCTAGCGATGAAGTTACTAAGAGTTACTGCTGCGTTTCCTGCTTCTCCCATTGAAGTCAGTGCTGGGCAGCAGCGAGCGGACGCTTCTGGGGCTAAGTCTTGCTTTTCACATTCTGAGCATGCCCTGAGTAAGATCTCTCAGTGGAGATCGAGGGTCACATGATCAGATACTGCAGCTAAGGTCCTTGTAGCTGCTAGGACTAAATCCTGCTTTGCACTCTGAGCATGCCCAGGGCGAGATCTCTCAGTGGAGATCCAGGGTCACATGCTCAGGTGCTGCAGCACTCCATTGGTCCTTCTTTGTAAGGTCCTAAACATGCTGCAACTATTTAAGGCTCGCATGGCCGCACGGCCATGCGCTAGTATCAAGTCATATGTGCTTTGCGCCAGTGTGGTTATGCATAAGTGTGTTCAGGGACCCGGCTGAAATAAGCCCCTAGAATACCGGCACCTCCGGTGAGGAGATTGTATGAGTGTGTTCAGGGACCCGGCTGAAATAAGCCCCTAGAATACCGGCTTCTCCGGTGAGGAGATTGCATGTTGTATAACCACAGACTGCTATTAGCTTGGCAGTAAGCTTGTGCTCCTGTGAGGCTAACAGGGCGCAGTGCTTTCCTCTCGCGGCTGCTCTGTGAGGTAACAGAGCTAGTCTATACCGCCAAACAGTGCCACCATTCACTAGCAGCAGGTTCTCTGTTGTGAATTCTGTGGCTGAGTTCACTTCTGTGGTCACAAGTGGTATTGCAGTCTCTGGGCTTCCTCCCTCAGGTGTTTTGGTGAGCTCGTTGGCTGCCTTGCTATTTAGCTCCACCTGAGTCTGTCTTCCTTGCTCCTTGTCAATGTTCCAGTGTTGGATCTGAGCTGCTGCATCTTTCCTTGGGCCTGCTGCTCTGCTAGATAAGTGCTTCTAGTTTGTTTTCTGTTTTTTCTGTCCAGCTTGCTATTAACTTTTGCTGGAAGCTCTGAGAAGCAAAGGGGTGCACCGCCGTGCTGTTAGTTCGGCACGGTGGGTCTTTTTGCCCCTTTGCGTGGTTTTCGTTTTAGGGTTTTTTGTAGACTGCATAGTTCTCTTTGCTATCCTCGCTCTGTCTAGAATATCGGGCCTCACTTTGCTGAATCTATTTCATTCCTACGTTTGTCTTTTCATCTTGCTAACAGTCATTATATGTGGGGGGCTGCCTATTCCTTTGGGGTATTTCTCTGAGGTAAGTCAGGCTTGTATTTCTATCTTCAGGCTAGTCAGCTCCTCAGGCAGTGCCGAGTTGCATAGGTAGTGATAGGCGCAATCCACTGCTGCTTATAGTTGTGTGAGGATAGATCAGGTACTGCAGTCTACAGAGATTCCACGTCTCAGAGCTCGTCCTATTGTTTTTGGTTATTGCCAGATCTCTGTATGTGCGCTGATTACTGCACGCTGTGTTGCCTGATTGCCAGCCATAACAGTACAAGGAGCCACACCAATGATTCCCAATAGAGGGAAAAAAGAAATCCTGACATCATTTTTTTTTCTTAGCTCTGTCTTCAGTCTTTTTTTTCCCCTAGACATTAGAGTGCTTCAGGACACAGCTGTGGACATGGATATTCAGGCTCTGTGCTCCTCAATGGATAATCTCGTTGTAAATGTACAAAAGATTCAAGATACTATTGATCAGAAATCGATGCTAGAACCAAGAATTCCGATTCCTGATTTGTTTTTTGGTGACAGAACTAAGTTCCTGAGCTTCAGAAATAATTGTAAGCTATTTTTGGCCTTGAAACCTCATTCTTCTGGTAATCCTATTCAACAGGTTTTGAATATTATTTCTTTTTTGCGCGGCGACCCACAGGACTGGGCGTTTTCTCTTGCACCAGGAGATTCTGCATTGAGTAATGTTGATGCATTTTTCCAGGCGCTGGGATTGCTTTACGATGAGCCTAATTCAGTGGATCAGGCTGAGAAAAATCTGCTGGCTTTATGCCAGGGTCAGGATGATGTAGAAGTATATTGTCAGAAATTTAGGAAGTGGTCAGTACTCACTCTGTGGAATGAATCTGCACTAGCGGCTTTGTTCAGAAAGGGTCTCTCTGAAGCTCTTAAGGATGTAATGGTGGGATTTCCTATGCCTGCTGGTTTGAATGAGTCTATGTCCTTGGCCATTCAGATCGGTCGTCGCTTGCGCGAGCGTAAATCTGTGCACCATCTGGCGGTATTGTCTGAGAGTAAACCTGAGCCTATGCAGTGCGACAGGACTATGACTAAAGTAGAACGGCAAGAACACAGACGTCTGAACAGACTGTGTTTCTATTGTGGTGATTCTACTCATGCTATTTCTAATTGTCCTAAACGCACTAGGCGGTTCGATAGCTCTGCCGTTATTGGTACTGTACAGTCCAAATTCCTTTTGTCCATTACCTTAATGTGCTCTTTGTCATCGTATTCTGTCATGGCGTTTGTGGATTCAGGCGCTGCCCTGAATCTGATGGATTTGGATTATGCTAAACGTTGTGGATTTTTCTTGGAGCCTTTGCGGTGTCCTATTCCGTTGAGAGGAATTGATGCTACACCTTTGGCCAAGAATAAGCCTCAGTACTGGGCCCAGCTGACCATGTGCATGGCTCCTGCACATCAGGAAGTTATTCGCTTTCTGGTACTGCATAATTTGCATGATGTGGTCGTGTTGGGGTTGCCATGGCTACAAACCCATAATCCAGTATTGGATTGGAACTCTATGTCGGTAACCAGCTGGGGTTGTCAGGGAGTACATGGTGATGTTCCATTTTTGTCTATTTCGTCATCCATTCCTTCTGACATCCCAGAGTTCTTGTCGGACTTTCAGGATGTATTTGAAGAGTCCAAGTCTGATGCCCTACCTCCGCATAGGAATTGTGATTGTGCTATCGATTTGATTCCTGGTAGTAGATTCCCTAAGGGTCGTTTATTTAATTTGTCCGTACCTGAACACACCGCTATGCGCAGTTATGTGAAGGAATCCCTGGAGAAGGGACATATTCGCCCATCGTCGTCACCATTGGGAGCAGGGTTCTTTTTTGTAGCCAAGAAGGATGGTTCGCTGAGACCGTGTATTGATTACCGCCTTCTTAATAAGATCACTGTTAAGTTTCAGTATCCCTTGCCATTGATTTCTGACTTGTTTGCTCGGATTAAGGGGGCTAGTTGGTTTACTAAGATTGATCTTCGTGGTGCGTATAATCTGGTGAGAATCAGGCAGGGAGATGAATGGAAAACGGCATTTAATACGCCCGAGGGTCATTTTGAGTATCTGGTGATGCCGTTCGGACTTGCCAATGCTCCATCTGTTTTTCAGTCTTTTATGCATGACATTTTCCGTGAGTATTTGGATAAATTCTTGATTGTTTACTTGGATGACATTTTGATCTTCTCAGATGATTGGGAGTCTCATGTGAAGCAAGTCAGAATGGTTTTCCAGGTACTGCGTGCTAATTCCTTGTTCGTGAAGGGATCAAAGTGTCTCTTCGGTGTGCAGAAAGTTTCATTTTTGGGGTTCATCTTTTCCCCTTCTACTATCGAGATGGATCCGGTTAAGGTTCAGGCCATCCAGGATTGGACTCAGCCGACATCTCTAAAAAGTCTGCAGAAATTCCTGGGCTTTGCTAATTTTTATCGTCGCTTCATCTGTAATTTTTCTAGCATTGCCAAACCATTGACCGATTTGACCAAGAAGGGTGCTGATTTGGTTAATTGGTCTTCTGCTGCCGTGGAAGCTTTTCAGGAGTTGAAGCGTCGTTTTTGCTGTGCCCCTGTGTTGTGTCAACCTGATGTTTCTCTTCCGTTCCAGGTCGAGGTTGATGCTTCTGAGATTGGTGCAGGGGCGGTTTTGTCACAGAGAGGTTCTGGTTGCTCAGTGTTCAAACCATGTGCTTTCTTTTCCAGGAAATTTTCTGCTGCTGAGCGTAATTATGATGTGGGCAACCGAGAGTTGCTGGCCATGAAGTGGGCATTCGAGGAGTGGCGTCATTGGCTTGAGGGTGCTAAGCATCGCGTGGTGGTTTTGACTGATCATAAGAACCTTACTTATCTTGAGTCTGCCAAGCGCTTGAATCCTAGACAGGCCCGTTGGTCGTTATTTTTTGCTCGTTTTGACTTTGTGATTTCATACCTTCCGGGCTCTAAAAATGTGAAGGCGGATGCTCTGTCTAGGAGTTTTGTGCCCGACTCTCCGGGGTTATCTGAGCCGGCGAGTATCCTCAAGGAAGGAGTCATTGTGTCTGCCATCTCCCCTGATTTGCGGAGAGTGTTGCAGAAATTTCAGGCTAATAAACCTGATCGTTGTCCGGCCGAGAAACTGTTCGTCCCTGATAGGTGGACTAGTAAAGTTATCTCTGAACTTCATTGTTCGGTGCTGGCCGGTCATCCAGGAATCTTTGGTACTAGGGAGTTGGTTGCTAGATCCTTCTGGTGGCTATCTCTGTCACGGGATGTGCGTGCTTTTGTGCAGTCCTGTGGAATTTGTGCTAGGGCTAAGCCCTGCTGTTCACGTGCCAGTGGGTTGCTTTTGCCCTTGCCGGTCCCGAAGAGGCCTTGGACACATATTTCGATGGATTTCATTTCTGACCTTCCCGTTTCTCAAAAAATGTCGGTCATTTGGGTGGTCTGTGATCGCTTTTCTAAAATGGTCCATCTGGTGCCCTTGGTTAAATTGCCTTCCTCCTCTGATTTGGTGCCTTTGTTCTTCCAGCATGTGGTTCGTTTACATGGCATTCCTGAGAATATTGTTTCTGACAGAGGTTCCCAGTTTGTCTCGAGGTTCTGGCGAGCCTTTTGTGGTAGGATGGGCATTGACCTATCTTTCTCCTCGGCCTTCCATCCTCAGACTAATGGCCAGACCGAACGAACCAATCAGACCTTGGAAACATATCTGAGATGTTTTGTTTCCGCTGACCAGGATGATTGGGTGTCATTTTTGCCGTTGGCTGAGTTCGCCCTTAATAATCGGGCCAGCTCGGCTACCTTGGTCTCTCCATTTTTCTGCAATTCTGGGTTCCATCCTCGTTTCTCTTCAGGACAGGTTGAGTCTTCGGACTGTCCTGGTGTGGATTCTGTGGTGGACAGGTTGCAGCAGATCTGGACTCAGGTAGTGGACAATTTGACCTTGTCCCAGGAGAAGGCTCAGCTTTTCGCTAATCGCAGACGCCGTGTGGGACCCCGACTTCGTGTTGGGGATCTGGTTTGGTTATCTTCTCGTCATATTCCTATGAAGGTTTCCTCTCCTAAATTTAAACCTCGTTTTATTGGTCCGTATAGGATTTCTGAGATTCTCAATCCGGTGTCTTTTCGTCTGACCCTCCCAGACTCCTTTTCCATACATAATGTATTCCATAGGTTGTTGTTGAGGAGATACGTGGCACCTATGGTTCCATCTGTGGAGCCTCCTGCCCCTGTTTTGGTGGAGGGGGAATTGGAGTATATTGTGGAGAAGATTTTGGATTCTCGTGTCTCTAGACGGAAACTCCAGTATCTGGTCAAATGGAAGGGTTATGCTCAGGAAGATAATTCCTGGGTTTTTGCCTCTGATGTCCATGCCCCAGATCTTGTTCGTGCCTTTCATGTGGCTCATCCTGGTCGGCCTGGGGGTTCTGGTGAGGGTTCGGTGACCCCTCCTCAAGGGGGGGGTACTGTTGTGAATTCTGTGGCTGAGTTCACTTCTGTGGTCACAAGTGGTATTGCAGTCTCTGGGCTTCCTCCCTCAGGTGTTTTGGTGAGCTCGTTGGCTGCCTTGCTATTTAGCTCCACCTGAGTCTGTCTTCCTTGCTCCTTGTCAATGTTCCAGTGTTGGATCTGAGCTACTGCATCTTTCCTTGGGCCTGCTGCTCTGCTAGATAAGTGCTTCTAGTTTGTTTTCTGTTTTTTCTGTCCAGCTTGCTATTAACTTTTGCTGGAAGCTCTGAGAAGCAAAGGGGTGCACCGCCGTGCTGTTAGTTCGGCACGGTGGGTCTTTTTGCCCCTTTGCGTGGTTTTCGTTTTAGGATTTTTTGTAGACTGCATAGTTCTCTTTGCTATCCTCGCTCTGTCTAGAATATCGGGCCTCACTTTGCTGAATCTATTTCATTCCTACGTTTGTCTTTTCATCTTGCTAACAGTCATTATATGTGGGGGGCTGCCTATTCCTTTGGGGTATTTCTCTGAGGTAAGTCAGGCTTGTATTTCTATCTTCAGGCTAGTCAGCTCCTCAGGCAGTGCCGAGTTGCATAGGTAGTGATAGGCGCAATCCACTGCTGCTTATAGTTGTGTGAGGATAGATCAGGTACTGCAGTCTACAGAGATTCCACGTCTCAGAGCTCGTCCTATTGTTTTTGGTTATTGCCAGATCTCTGTATGTGCGCTGATTACTGCACGCTGTGTTGCCTGATTGCCAGCCATAACAGTTCTCCCTGCACGGTGGACCCCGGGCTGCGAACGCACCATTTATAATAAATATCTATTTCTACTCGGTGCGTTCCGCTAGCCCTAACATAATCTTTAAATGAGAAGGTGTGTCCAAACTTTTGATCTGTACTGTGTATATATATATATATATATATATATAAATATATATATATATATTTATATATATATATGTATATACATACATATATATATATATCTACTATATAATTGTCTAAGGGTCACTTCCGTCTGTCTTTCTGTCTGTCTCTCTTTTTGTCTGTCACAGAAAACCCAAGTCACTGATTGGTCGCGGCAAAACAGCCACGACCAATCAGCGACGGGCACAGTCCTGCGGAAAAATGGCCGCTCCTTCCTCCCCGCAGTCAGTGCCCGCTCCATACTCCCCTCCAGTCAGCGCTCACACAGGGTTAATGGCAGCGTTATCGAACCGCATTATGCCGCGGTATAACACACTTCGTTAACGCTGCTATTAACCCTGTGTGACCAACTTTTTACTATTGATGCTGCCTATGCGGCATCAATAGTAAAAAGATAAAATGTTAAAAATAATTTTAAAAAAATAAAAATCATTATATACTCACCTTCCTGATCCAGCCCAGGCCTTTCCCGCTCCTCACGATGCTCCGGTGACCGATTCATGCATTGCGGTCACGCGAGATGATGACGTAGCGGCCTCGCAAGACCGCAAGTCAACATCTCGCGAGACCGCAATGTACTCTTGGGAGCGACGGGCACAGTCCGGCTGCTCCCTACTCCCCTGCAGTTAGTGCCCCCTCTACACTACCCCCCCAGACATTGGTGCGGGATTTAAATCCCGCTTCGCTGATTGCTCGCGCCCACCCGGCACGACCAATCAGCGGCATTGGCGTGGGATTTAAATCCCGCTTTGCTGATTGCTCGCGCCCAGCCAGCGCGACCAGTCAGCGACATTGGCGCGGGATTTAAATCCCGCTTCACTGATTGCTCGTGACCAATCAGTGCCATTGGCGCGGGATATAAATCCCAATTCGCTGATTGCTCGTGCCCAGCCGGTGAGACCAATCAGCGCCATTGGCGTGGGATTTAAATCCCGCTTCACTGATTGCTCGCACCCAGCCAGCGTGACCAATCAGCGACATTGGCGCAGGATTTAAATCCCGCTTTGCTGATTGCTCGCGCCCAGCCGGCGCGACCAATCAGCGCCATTGGCATGGGATTTAAATCCCGCTTCTCTGATTGGTCTCGCCCAGCCAGCGCGCGTGACCAATCAGCGCCATTGGCGCGGGATTTAAATCCGGCTTCGCTGATTGCACGTGACCAATCAGCGCCATTGGCGTGGGGTTTAAATCCCGCTTCGCTGATTGCTCGCGACCATTCAGCGACATTGGCACGGGATTTAAATCCCGCTTTGCTGATTGGTTGAGCCCAACTGGCGCGCACGACCAATCAGCGCCATTGGCGCAGGATTTAAATCCCACTTCGCTGATTGCTCGCGACCAATCAGCGCCATTGGCGTGGGATTTAAATCCCGCTTCGCTGATTGCTCGCGACCAATCGGGGACATTGCCGCGGGATTTAAATCCCGCTTAGCTAATTACTCGCACCCAGCCGGCGCGACCAATCAGTGACATTGTCACTGAAAATAGAGACAAAATACACTGCAAAGAAAAAAAAATGGTCTCAGAACTTCTCTTATCCCTCTATTGAGATGCATTAGTACTTTGGGCCACCTGTACTGTTGTGACCTGGTGGTCAGGACAATAATGGACCTGGTGGTTAAGAGCACACGGAATGACCTGATAGTTACTGATAATAAGGACGAGCTCTGGGACGTGGGAACTCTGCTGACCGCAATCCCTAAACCTATCAAACACACTAGAAATAGCCGTGGATTGCGCCTAACGCTCCCTATGCAACTCGGCACAGCCTAAGAAACTAGCTAGCCCTGAAGATAGAAAAATAAAGCCTACCTTGCCTCAGAGAAATTCACCAAAGGAAAAGGCAGCCCCCCACATATAATGACTGTGAGTAAAGATGAAAATACAAACACAGAGATGAAATAGATTTAGCAAAGTGAGGCCCGACTTACTGAACAGACCGAGGATAGGAAAGGTTACTTTGCGGTCAGTACAAAAACCTACAAAAAGACCACGCAGAGGGCGCAAAAAGACCCTCCGCACCGACTCACGGTGCGGAGGCGCTCCCTCTGCGTCCCAGAGCTTCCAGCAAGCAAGACAACAAATTAAATAGCAAGCTGGACAGAAAAATAGCAAACCAAAGAAATACAAGCTGGAACTTAGCTTCTGATGGGAAGACAGGTCACAAGAACGATCCAGGAGTGAACAGACCAATACTGGAACATTGACAGGTGGCATGGAGCAAAGATCTAAGTGGAGTTAAATAGAGCAGCAGCTAACGAATTAACCTCATCACCTGTGAAACTCAGAAACACCCACCAGAGGAAGTCCATGGACAGAACCAGCCGAAGTACCATTCATGACCACAGGAGGGAGCCCGACAACAGAATTCACAACACAGATGCAGAGCGACTGTGTAGCATCTAATACACCCGTGACAGGAGATGACTGAGGGAGACCAGAGTCTAAAAATAAACTTTTCTTTACTGAACAACTTGATGAGAAGTAAATACATCAGATAGCAGGCACAACACTTTAATAATACTTCTTCTGCACAATCCAGAGGCAGGAACCTTACGGTACATGTGGCGGTATGTCACTTCTGTTACTTGTTACATACCATAAGTCCAGCAAACCATTATGGGAAGCTCCATGTTCCCCTGTGAGGACCGTATTACCACTTAAGCTAGTCTCTCCACTTCAGTTTGATTTGTGAAAACGTCACTAGCTGAGGTGCCTCGGTATGACTCCTCGCTTTTACTCATTCGATGAGAGATACATACTCCTTGCGGTGCTAATGCATCTTCAGCTTTCTGTAGGAGAATTTTTGTCCCGGTCTGGCCATATTGTCCTTTATGGCCCTCAGACCTGGCTGCACACTTGCTTCTTATCTAGTATAGGTAATTGTTTGCCTTTGACCCGCTTGCCTGAGATCAGAAATCCACCTTCAGTTGAGTCCTTGCTAGGCCTGCTTACCTGAGTTCAGGAATCCTGCTGTCACTTATTCCTTATTTCCTTCAGGCCATGGGGGAGGGGGGATTTTTTGATTTTTTTGAAGATGACCACGCCATGTCATTCGATATTGGAGGCAGAAATCTGTGTGTGGTGCCGGTCCTGCTGGGGAAGCTCAGCCAAAGGTTCAAAGGAAGGAAATCGCGGCACATCCGTCCACAATATGTAAAAATTTAGTTCATGCTTTATTCAAAATTAATTAAAAACATGGAATCCAAAAAATATAGATAAAAACCTGACGGGTTTCTGGCGTCCAAGCACCCTTAGTCATAGGATATGTCAGAAATATACCAAGTGAACTATTTATAGAGCTCTAAGCCAATTTCAACAGAGGTAGACAATTATTATTGGAAATAGAACACAGGTGTTAACTGCAAGTTACATGGATTTGACATTGGTATCAAAAACATCATTAAGCCGGTTATAAATTTAAATTAATATAATTTTTTAAAACTATGAAAACTTTAGCTAAAGTAAAATCTATGAAATACTAAAAATGGAAGTTTGTATATACAGTAAAGACTATGATATACTGACAAAGCGAATTGAAGCTCTGTGATATGGCCTTCTGTCTTGGCACACAAATACATGCAGTTCTGTGAGCAAAAAATGCATAAGTCTTTACTTTTCAAGCACTTGTCCCAGTCTGCCTAACAACAACAGAAAGCTGCATCTACCTATGCCCATCCTGGGCTGGTCTCATTAGTTAATCCCATCTGCAGCTAACCCATTATTGCAGCACACCAACTTGATAAAAGACCATTTAAAACATGGCACTGCATTATATGACCATAAAATCTTCAACGGGGATGTGGACAACTTCCCCACTCTTTTACATGTATATGTACTGTATGTAATCATAGAATCATAGAATGTTATAGTTGGAAGGGATTGCCAGGGTCAACCTCCTACTCAATGCAAGATTCACTAAACTATCTCAGACAAATGTCTATCCAGCCTCTGTTTAAAGACCTTCATTAAAGGAGAGCTCTTCACCTCTTGTGGCAGCCGCTTCCACTCATTGATCACCCTCACTGTCAAAAAGTTTTAACTAACATATAATCTGTGTCTCCATTCCATTGCTTCTTATGTTTCCATGTGAAAATGAGAATAAGTATGATCCCTCTACACTGTGACATCCCTTCAGATATTTGTAGACAGTTTAGCCTTCTTTCTTGCAAGCTAAATATTCCCAGATCCTTTAACTGGTCCTCGTAGGACATACTTTGCAGTCCGCTCACTATGCTAGTAGCGCTTCTCTGAACTTGGTCCAGTTTTTCAATATCTTTTTTTAAAATGTAGTACCCAGAGCTGGACACAGTATTCCAGATGTGTCTTAACCAAGGAGTAGTACAGGGAGATAATTACTTCACGTGATCAAGATTCTATGCTTCTCTTAAAGGGAACCTGTCACCCCGAAAATCGCGGGTGAGGTAAGCCCACCGGCATCAGGGGCTTATCTACAGCATTCTGTAATGCTGTAGATAAGCCCCCGATGTTACCTGAAAGAGGAGAAAAAGACGTTAGATTATACTCACCCAGGGGCGGTCCCGCAGCTGGTCCGGTCGGATGGGTGTCTCTGGTCCGCTGTGGCGCCTCCCATCTTCATTCCAAGACGTTCTCTTCTGATCTTCAGCCACGGCTCCGGCGCAGGCGTACTTTGTCTGCCCTGTTGAGGGCAGAACAAAGTACTGCAGTGCGCAGGCGCCGGAAAGGTCAGAGAGGCCCGGCGCCTGCGCACTGCAGTACTTTGCTCTGCCCTCAACAGGGCAGACAAAGTACGCCTGCACTGGAGCCGCAGCGTGAAGACAAGAAGAGGACATCATCCTATGAAGATAGGAGGCAGCGGACCTGGACCGCAACGCCCATCGGACCGGACCGCAGTGGGAACGCCCCTGGGTGAGTATAACATCTTTTTCTCATCTTTCAGGGGGCTTAACTACAGCATTACAGAATGCTGTAGATAAGCCCCTGATGCCGGTGGGCTTACCTCACCCGTGATTTTCGGGGTGACAGGTTCCCTTTAAAATCCTAGAACTGTGTTTGCCTTTTTTACTGTTGCATCACAGTGTTGACTCATGTGCAGTCTGTGATCTATTAGTATACCCAAGTCTTTTGCTCACGTGCTGTTTTAATTTTTCTCGCCCAGATGTAGAATCTTACATTTCTTCGTTACATTTCTCCAATTCTACTGTTACATCATGTCTTATACTCCAGCCACATCCAGAAATTCAGTCACTATTTTGCTGTTACACCATGTCTTATACTACATTGACATCCAGAGCTGCAATCACTATTCTGCTGTTATATTACTTCTAATACTACATTGGCATGCTGAGCCGCAATCACTATTCTGCAGTTATATCATGTCTTATACCCCATTCTCCTGTTACTCCATGTCTTATACTTCAAACTCAAACTTTTATAGCATCTGGTTAGATTGTCTTTTAATATTTTAATATTAAAAAATAATTCTAATTCAGTGAATTTTAATATAGTAAAATGTACTAAACATTGCATGCTTGCATATCTAGACTGATATCCCCACACATGCGGCCAATGTTCAGTTAAATTCCCATGCTGTGTGGATTCCTAGTTGATATATTTTTGGCATGTTTGTAATATACGGAAGAAAGACCTAACATCTAAGCTCTGTTCCTACACAAACCGGTAGGTCAAGTATACTGCAGTATTACGTCCTTTTATTTCCCCATGTGAATAATATATAATTGGCGGATCACGTTACCAAAAGGAAAGCATTCATTGAAAGATAGGTTAGAAACCGTCAATGAAGAAAAATGCTCAGACACAATTGTTAGCCAGCTGGGAAATATTGCAGAAAATTCTTGTCTAATTTCTCTTGGCTTGGAAGCCTTTTCCAAGAAAAAAAAAAGTCGATCTTTTACTAAAGGTGAAGAACGAACTGAAGGAAGAATGAAATTAAAACCATAGCTCTTGTCTTCCAGCATTACATGTCCGGCAGTCTCAGGGTTTCAGCAGGTTCAGGCTCTGCTATTTCATCTTCCTGATAATTAATCATTAACCGTGTTTGAACAATATGACAAACTTTAATCGGCAAAGAGTTGCGGAAAGACCCTGAGCCGAGATATCAATTGCAAAACTTTATTAAGTGCGTATTTTTATCATGAACTTGCTGCAAGCCATCACAACACCACCTCATCTTCATCAGCACCATGACAAATGGAAAATCAGAAGTTCAGCACCACCTTTACTAATAAACTCTACGTAACTCTACCCCTTCGGTAACATTTAGTAGACCACACTAACTCTGTCTGTCACCCTATAGTCATGATATCCATGCAGTCTCACAAGTTCAGAGATACCATATTGAGTTTCCAGCCAAAATAACCCCTCCACGGATTCTGATTTCAGCACTGATTGTGAGGTTCTCTCAGTATCTTCTGTATAGTATAACAAATAGGTATACACATATAAATCAGGATGACAACCATCTTTTATTTCTGCTAGTGACCTAAGTAGCAATGGTAATATAATTGTACACGCGGAGTCTGAAGGGCCTTGTAAGTCACAACTTGTCCTAAGTGCCCTTATACCTCTATCACTTTAATCTAGTACATTTAATTTATATTTTTAGGACTGGTACTCAAGCAAAACAGTTCACACTGAATAGTCTGCTTCTACTTGAGTTGATGGTGATTCCATGTAGTAAGAATGGTTTTAAAAATTCTATCAATTATCAAAATGCTAAGTGAATTAACAAAAAAAATCGACATAAAAGCCATATTTGGTTTGACCAGTGACCACCCTTTGCCTTCAAACTTCATCGGTTATTCTTGGTAAATTTGCACAAACTCAGGATTTTTTGTAGGATTATAGTAAAATGTATGGGTATCCATTATACTAAACAGGTAATAAGCTTGCAACTGGGTGAGGAACAGCCAAACTCTGACACAAAGGTGTGGTTTAGAAGACAGTTTTACGTCACAGCTCATACTCCATGATAAGATATGGCAATAAGACACAAGGTAGTTATACTGCATCAGCAAAGTCTCTTCCAAACAAAGGGTTTGAGGAGGTTTTAAGATGTGCTGATCAAGCTCATTTGAAGAAGCACAAAAAATGGTCAGTCCAGGAAACGTTGTGCAGCAGGTAAAAGACACATCATGCTTTCATCCCTTAACCCCTCTGTGACCTTAGACGTACTATCCCGCCAAGTGCCCTGGGCTTATCTGACCCTGGACGGGATAGTACGTCATAGCCGATCGGCCGCGCTCACAGGGGGAGCGCCGCCGATCGCGGCCGGGTGTCAGCTGCTTATCGCAGCTGACATCCGGCACTATGTGCCAGGAGAGGTCACGGACCGCCCCCGGCACATTAACCCCTGGCACACCGCGATCAAACATGATCGCGATGTGCCAGCGGTGCAGGGAAGCACCGCGCAGGGAGGGGGCTCCCTGCGGGCTTCCCTGAGACCCCCGGAGCAACGCGATGTGATCGCGTTGCTGCGAGGGTCTCACCTCCCTCCCTGCTTCCTCCAGCCCCGGATCCAAGATGGCCGCGGATCCGGGTCCTGCAGGGAGGGAGGTGGCTTCACAGAGCCTGCTCAGAGCAGGCACTGTGAAGGCTGCAGCGCTGCATGTCAGATCAGTGATCTGACAGAGTGCTGTGCAAACTGTCAGATCACTGATCTGTTATGTCCCCCCCTGGGACAAAGTAAAAAAGTAAAAAAAATTTTTTCCAAATGTGTAAAAAAAAATAAAAAAAATATTCCAAAATAATGAAAAAAAATATATATATTATTCCCATAAATACATTTCTTCATCTAAATAAAAAAAAAAACCAATAAAAGTACACATATTTAGTATCGCCGCGTCCGTAACGCCCCGTCCTATAAAACCGTCCCACTAGTTAACCCCTTCAGTAAACACCGTAAGAAAAAAAAAAAAAAAACGAGGCAAAAAACAACGCTTTATTATCATACCGCCGAACAAAAAGTGGAATAACACGCGATCAAAAGGACAGATATAAATAACCATGAGACCGCTGAAAGCGTCATATTGTCCCGCAAAAAACGAGCTGCAATACAGCATCATCAGCAAAAAAATAAAAAGTTATAGTCCTGAGAATAAAGCGATGCAAAAATAATTATTTTTTCTGTAAAATAGTTTTTATCGTAAAAAAGCGCCAAACCATAAAAAAATGATATAAATGAGGTATCGCTGTAATCGTACTGACCCGAAGAATAAAACTGATTTATCAATTTTACCAAACGCGGAACGGTATAAACGCCTCCCCCAATAGAAATTCATGAATAGCTGGTTTTTGGTCATTCTTCCTCACAAAAATCGGAATAAAAAGCGATCAAAAAATGTCACGTGCCCGAAAATGTTTTCAATAAAAACGTCAACTCGTCCCGCAAAAAAACAAGACCTCACATGACTCTGTGGACCAAAATATGGAAAAATTATAGCTCTCAAAATGTGGTATTGCAAAAAATATTTTTTGCAATAAAAAGGGTCTTTCAGTGTGTGACGGCTG